>NC_067485.1:74210145-74437645 GCF_947179515.1 Apodemus sylvaticus | reverse complement strand
TCCTCTTACTCACACAATCATGTACCCCCCATTCAGTCTATATTTCTGTCTGTCTGTCTTTTTGTCTCTCTGCCTGTCTGTCTATGTATTTCCATCCTCCCTCCCATCCATAAAAATTTCATATCGCTTTCTCATCATTCTATAGTTAAGGAAATGGAAATGAATGTTTAATCTGTTCTTTTTCCCTGTCAAGCAAGTTATCAATTATAAGTAGCTTCAAGGGTACTGGCAAATGGCTTTGCATAGGCCTGATGGGATAGAACAGTGTGTTCTGCCCTCTGATAGATTTAACTAGTCAAAAAAAAAAATACAAAAAACAACAACCTTCCGTTTACAGGATAACCGTTCGTAAATGTCCATTATAGTTCGTGCGATTCTACTTTTACATCTGTTACACTGTTAATTTTGATTCCAAAAATGTGGTGCCTGTTTGGTGCAGATCTCTTTCTACAGCCATTGAAAGAATTGTGACTGTGCCAGCTGCCTCTCGTGGCCCCCAGCTTGTAGGGATGAGCCTGGGTGTCGCTATTGGAATACACAGGACCTGGGCCCAGCACATCTTATTGCCTCTGCTGACCTATTACTATCACTGGCCTTCTGGTGAAAAAAAAAAAAACTCAGAACACAAATGTCACATTGTTCATGCATTTAAACATGCCAAGGAAAAAAATATTTCCTCCTGACAGATTTTTATTTTGTGGTCAGCCTTACAGGTATATTTACAGAGAGTAAATTAGATCCCAGCTTCATTCAAATTGTTCCTGTGTTGGTTGCCAGTGTGAGTCTTGTGTACACCAAAGTGAGAAGTTATATTTACCTTTCCTGTCACTCAAGGGCTTTGATTGTGGACCATTTCCGGGTGCTGAGCTCCATGTATTTGCATCCGTGTTAAATCTGACAGGCGCGTAGATGTATAGCTTGGTATTTTATAATAGCTGTATTGTTGCTGTCGACATCCTAAGAAGCAGCCAAGAAATCCTTTTTATACCTTAAGCATTTGGTGTAGTGACAAAGGTCCTGTCCACGCTGTGAGAAAAGACTGAGCTTGGGTTTGCCTGGGGATTCATAACCTGGCAGGAAAAATTTACTTGTGGAGAAAGGTAGTTGTGTAAATCTCAGCCCAGTGCCTAATTGCTTTATAAATTCTACAAGGAACTTATCCTTGCCGGTGCAGGATTTATAGCAAAGCAAGCAAAGAGTTTCCAGCGCTTCTCATGCTCTTCGTTGTCCCCTTTTTTCTCCTTCCTATGAAATCCTGGGACTCCACCTCCAATGCTTGAATGGGGAAAAAAAACTCCCTTTAAGAAATATTTACTGCTGAGTGCTTCTCAGTTTCAAGATGCCTCTGTCTTTCCAACGCATGAATAAATTGTGCTGTCTGTCCTCATGTCTCTGGACATAATGTTGCTTTCACAGAAGACTTTATGAGTTTGTCTAAAGACAGGAAAAGTGATTTGTCAAAGAGTTCATTTCCCCAACTGTTAAAGTGTTGGCGGGGGGATGAGAGGAAAGAGAGAGAGAGAGCAAAAGGCAAAATGTCACTCATTTACAGTAGTTACAAGATGAAAACTGGATTCTGTTACCTCATTCAGTGAAACAGTTCCCCCTGAGAAAAGAGGCAATTATTACTGCAATTTTACACATGGGAACAGAACCCGATATGTTAAGATGTGTGTAAATTAATTTCAAATCCCAGGGTACCTTGTGCCACTTACATGGCTGCACCATTTTCTGAACTGAAATGACATTGTGAATAAAATCTCAGAGTATAGAAAATATTAGGCTGATTCTCTTCTTCCCAGACACTACTAAACAAATACAGAATCACACAGCATTGAGATCCGAGGGGGAAGAGTGGAGTTGCAGAGGTGAAGGGCATTGTGGGAAATTCCGTAGCCAGTGTGTATGTTGAGAGGTGGGGCTGTGGAATCGAGGCACGCGTTAAGATTCCCTTTTCCGTGCACCTCACTAAATGTGTCCCCGTCCCCATCGTTGTAAATAACTCCCCACTCTCTGACTTTTACCATTTAAAGGACATATCCTTCCCGGAACAGAGAGAATAGAAACAGGTAATAGAAGTGGCTGAGGGGTTGTTTGCTGGGCACTCTAGGAAATGCACTGGCTTTTAGACTGTCCGTTTCTGAGGATCTAGCCTTCTGGAGCATTCCATGTCTGACTGGACTGTCATACTTGAAGGCAAGCGAAGGAGACCCGCCCTGCAGCGTGGGAGTGCGTGCTTACACCGCTGTACTAAGCTTGTTGGATACAGCAAATGATTGACATCCAGTTTAAACTGTGTCCAGAGTAGTGGCTAACTTTTGCTTTTTCAAGGAAGTTCATGAAGTCAGGGGTGTGTTGAGTAACTCCACTTGCATTTTTTGTCTGTGATGGTTAGAAGACGTGAAAAGTGTTTGGAACTTACAGAAGCCAAGGAAACAATATTCTGTCTCTTTCTATGTCCAGTCTATTGTTTTCTGACCTCTCCATGTTAATTTCTTTCAAAAAGAAATCGACCCTTTCAAAAACTAAAACAAAAACAAAAAAATTAACTAGGTAGATCCTGGAATCAGGAAATTTCTGGATAGAACTGAAATGCTTCTTGCTTAAACTGTTTCTGTTTTCTAAAAAGGTGGTGTTGCCAAAATGAAAACACCACAGTCTGGCTTGCTTAAACAGTTGACATTTTTTTTTTTTAATCATGATTTGAAAGTTTGGAAAGCTGAATCAAGAGTGCCCACCTGTGTGGGGAATTTGGTGAGGGCTCCTCTCCTGGCTTCCAAGTGCCACCCTCTAGCTGGCTCTTCACAGAGTTCATTAGAGCACGAACACGAACACTAATTTCCCTTACCCGCCATCCCAGCAGGCCTCTCTTAACCCTCACCACCACCAGGCGTCACATTGGAGATGTGTGAATGCATAGGCATCCAGGAAGATGCAGACTCAGTTCTTAACATTTCCTAATATTTCTTATCTCTCAGTAACCGTTGGTCCATCTTTCCTCACTGGTCGTAGGGAAGGAGGAACCATTCACGGTGCCGGGTAGACACACGAAAAGGGGCCGACCATTCTACATGGCCTCTGCTTACACGTGGTCATTTATGCATTTGTGCACTTATGGTGACAGGGTTGCTTTCTGCAATACTCGCTACCAGAGCTTTTCAAACTTCTGCGTGAAGGGAGGTCTCCTCACATCCCTGCAGGCCCCTGGTTACTGATGGGCGAGGACCATCTTTTTAATTGTTTATGACTTCCCACGACCAGTAAATGGAGTCTGATGAACAATTTTAAATTCCCTGCAGTGCAGGTCACTTTGAGAACATGTTTTATGTCCTTTTAACGGAGCTGTTTATTGTCCATAAATTCGCTGGTGTACCCAGGGTGTCTCTGTCTCCTGAAACACACACAGGGGACATTGTTCTCTGTGTATTGCCCCTCCGAGGCGTTCCGTCCGTCCTCGTCCTCGCGGGTGGTAGAGACGCCTGCCCCAACTGGGTTTAGTTTTGTAGAAAAGAGAGTGCCTTGGGCTTAGATTTCACTTTTCTCATTGCTGTGACGAAATAGCAAAAGCAATGCAAGGCAGGAAGTGTTTGCGCAAGTTCACAGTCTGAGTTTATAGCATGAAAGAAAGGGGGCCATTGCTGAGGAAAATCTCATATGTTTTTGTCTCTACATAAAAATGCCAGATTAGGGGAAAAAATCTGCCAGAGATAGAAAGTTCTAGGTGAACAAAATGCTAGAAAAACTATTAGACAAATAGAAGATACTATATCTGAAATCACCCTCTGTACAACGACAGGAGACAGTGTGTTGGCCACTTGGCTAAGTCTGGTAAGACCTTTCACCAACTATAATTATACATATTATAATTATATAATGTATATAATTATATATATTAATATATATTAACTCCCCCCACCCGCAAAAAACCTAAATAAACTGCTAACATAAAGGAACTTCAAGCTCAAGGTGAGGTTAGAGGCTGCAGGGATGCAAATATATGTCTTCTTGCTCAAAAGCAGGCGTGTAAGAAATTAAAAATATAGCCCAAAGGTTTAATGTTGCCTTTTAAGTGTGCTTAAATTCATATTCTAACAGTCTGTCTGAGGCAGCCAGGGTTGATATAGGGATGATATAAACACATCTACTTCCAGCGAGAGCCTCCACAAATCCCGTTTTGATAAGGTCTTAAATCTGTTGTGATCAGGACATAAAATTCCCCTACAGTTTCAGCAACACGTGAAGACTGTACTCAACTTTTTTTTTTCTCCTTTTAATTTTGCATGCAGACTATATAACCTTTGTGTGTAAATCTTCCCAGTCCCACAATGCCTGGGAGGAAAATATGGCCGACATGTGGTAGGAACATTTCAAGTATAAATATAAATCTTGGTTTGTATATTTTAATTTGGCTTTTAATAAATTTTCTGACTTTTTTTTAAGCATATGCGAGCTTAGAGACTTAGTGGGAATTGAGTTATAATAACTGTAGGTGTCGGACAAGAGCTATTCAGAGGTTAGACATTTATCAGAGTGAGTTCTCCATCAGCGGGTGGACGTTTTAGGTGATACATAGAACTGTGGCTGTAGATGATGGACAGTCTTGCTAATGTGATTAATACCATTAAAGCGCGTACAGAAGGCCCACAGGATGCATACAAATGTCCCCCGTGGAAGGCCCTGTTAAGTAGTCTCCATCTCTGATAGCAGCTCTTTAATTTCAGAGAATCCCTTTAGCAGGTGGCTGCTTACAGGGCACTGTGAGCGACTGACACTTGCGGAGAACTGTGGGAAGATAATATTTAAGAACCAACTAACAGAGCTACAGTCCCTAACTTCTTTGTGACTTGCCCTTGATACAGAACTTTATTATCTGAAGTTGCCTTTTGAATGGAAATGTGCTCTGGAGAAATCCCTAATTATTGCTGCAGAGTCTCCTCTTCCAATGGAAGTATTTAAGGTAAGTGATGAATACGATCAATTTCTCCTCTCTCTCTCTCTCTCTCTCTGTGCGTGTGTGTGTGTGTGTGTGTGTGTGTGTGTGTGTGAAAGAGTTGTTGAAATGTCAGTGGGGCATGCCCTTGCCAGGCATGTGCATGAGGTCCTGAGCTCAGATCCTCGCACCCATGTAAAAGCTAAATGTGTAATTGCAATATTCCTAGGACGGGATGAAATGGGAGGCAGAGACTGGAGAATTTCAGGAAACTCTTGGGCCAGCTGACCTGGCATACGGTCAGCTGGGACATTGTCTAGGCGGATACCTGAGATGTCATCTTGTTTGCATAGGCCAACTCTGGCATCAATACACCCACATGTAGTACATATACACATATTCTGTGCACATATGTCACACCCACAAATTTGAAAAAAGGAAAGGAAAACTACTTAGCAAATTTTGTACCATAGTTAGGAGACTGCCTGCTTTTCCCATTTCCATTTTAAACTCTGAAAATTGTGTCTGCTCCCCATAACTATTTTAAAAATGAATTTTTTGTAAATATTCATATTATAGGATGTTGGTTAAGATACTTTTGTTATTACTCTGTGATGAAAACTCCATTTTTATCCCCTATTCCCTACTGAAGCAAGAAGAGAAACTACATTGGTAATTTTCCTCATTTGTGTTTTTGCGTTTTTGAAGGGATTAAAGTCAGGGACAGTGGTGACAGCTTACAGTGGGTCAAGCATTTGGCTCACTAGCATGAGGACCTGGGTTTGAGTCCCTTAGGACCTGTGTAAAAAGGAGGACGTGTGGCACACACTTGTCATCTTAGCCCTTGGGAGGTAGAGAGAAGTAGAAGGATGCTGTGGGGAGAGGGGGAGGGGACACACACACACACACACACACACACAGAAAGAGAGAGAGAGAGACACAGACAGACAGACAGGGGGGAGAGAGAAAGAGACAGAGAGAGGGAGAGAGGGGGAAGGGGACACACACACACACACAGAGGGAAGGAGGAAGGAAGAGAGAGGGGGGGAAGGGGACACACACATACACACACAGAGAGAGGGAGGGTGAGGGATGAGGGAGAGAGGGAGAGGGAGTGAGGGAGAGGGAGGGAGAGAGGAGATTGGTATATTTTTCAGACTCAGTTTCTCCATGGCTGATGAGACTTTGACTGGACTCTGCTGTGTGCTGGCATCCTATCTGGCAGATCCTCCCACAGCAGACTGCAGTGGGAAGCACACTTGACAGCAGCGGACTGGCAAACTCTTACCTCTTTCAAAATCACTGGGCCAGCGGTGTAGACCTTGTCTTCCTACTTCCCGTGAGAGGATTGGGAGAGGGCGTTGGTCTTCCAGGGTGGGCTGGGCTCTCAGGGCTCTCAGGCTCTGCAGGGTTCTCACTGTCCATGTCCACACTTCCTGAGACCTCGCTGGCCTTGGCTTGCGCAGGTGAAGGGTCCACACTGTTGACAGGGTTGGCTCTGGGCCATCCTGCTCCATGTTGGGGTTGCTGAACTGGTTAACGCAGGTCATTGGCCATCAGCTGTCTTCATTTTCCCCACACCTCGGCGGCTGCGCAGTGGGCTCATCTCTTACAAACCAAAACAAGCAAAACTCCTCTGCACTGCAGCTGTACTTCCTGTTTAGGACATAAACGTATGGTGGGTTTTGGCAGACACCTTAGCTGGCTGTTGTTGCTTTCAGAGCTCTTTATTGTTGAGGGGTTTGTGCTAAGCATTGCTGCCAATTGTCTCCAAGGCCTGTCAAGCCTAGTGTGGTGCTTCCTCTCTTCTTCTAACTCCCTTTGTACCTGTACTGTTTTTTTTTTCAGTCAAATTAGTACTCATCTTCCAATTGCAAATATAAATCCTCTGAAGAATCTGTCCCTGGGCTCCTGGCCTGGGCACCTATCCTTAGCATGATCAGTTTCTGTGGCATCTCGTGAGCCACAATGATATGTAGTCATTTCTGTGCATAATCGCCACCTTTTTTCTTTTCTTCTTCTTTTTTTGCCTAATAGGAAACTCCAGAAGAAAGGAGCTATACATTTTGTACATGGTTGGAAACATAATTCCTACCACTTAATAACTATTTGTCAAATAAATTAACAGATTCTTGAATGGGCCACATACATTTAACTTACTAGATTTAAAAATTCTGAGTTAATATATTTATAGATTAATTGAACATATAACTGTACTTAGAATTGTGAACATTAAGACTTGAAAGGCAGAAACATTAATAATCTTGATCTGTTTTTAATTAAAAAAGAACTGATTCATTAAATATTTATTGAACAGCTACTCTGTACAAAAGACCATTATGTCTTGTTGTCCTGATTCCAGGATTTAATTTAAGTTGGTCTATATTTTCTAAAATATCATCATCTTCTTTCCTTACCTTGAATTTATCCTATGAGAATTCAGACTATTTTTTTATACGTCACTATTTCAGAATTACCACCTTTATTCAACATTTTGCTATAATTGAGCATCACTGTAGGAACCGGTAGTTAATACTACTGTGGGGGTTAACAGAAGGCAGGAGTATGGGTGGTGCAGAGACGCCTCAAAATAAAAAGCTGGTTGCAATGAGTATTTGTGTTCTTAGCATGTGTGAGATACTTTTATAAAAAAAACTTCTCTTCCATGAGATACTTCACTTCATGGAAGAGAAAAGAACAAGATAATCTTATCTGGATGAAGTGTATATTTAATTTGTAATTTGTAAGTCTTGGGAAGTTTGTTTCCTAAGGCTGCCATAACAAATTGCCTTGGACCCAGTGAGTTCTCGACAGCATATACCTAGACAACATAGTCTCTTGCACATCTGTAGCCTTAAATTAATTTAAATCAACTTTAATTAGGTAAAATAATTTAAATCAGGTTGTGCGTGTGTTCAGAATCCACCCGAAGAGAAATGTGTTCGGCCGTCTGTCCATCTTTTGGGGCCACCTGCTAAGCCTGAAAGCCCTTTGTGTGTAGTGATGACAGTCCACTCTTGCCTCTACCTTCACATGACCTTAATTGTCTCTTTGTGTCTGTCTGTCCACATTTCCCTGTACTGATACTGACACTGGCCATTTGATTAGCACTAATGCTAACTCTGAATGAGCGCACCTTAATTACATTTATGAAGATTCTGTTTCCTTGCAAGTGTCTTATTCCTGTGTTCCAGTAGAAGGGAGCCTTCAGGGGATGGCCTCTTCCACCCAGTCCCACCACATGTCACACAAGATGCTCTTCTGTGTCCCTCTACTGCACGCACAGAGAGGTAGTTATGATCAGAGAGGAATTACAGGGACATGTGTGATGAGGGTCAGATCGTCTTTGCTGTTGCTTCATATTTTTCTCTCTCACTCTCAGATGTACTTTTGGAGTCCCTGCAGTATTCTTCTGCATATCTCTCATACTTCCTTTTTCTGTGGTGTGTGTGGTGCTTATAAGTATGGAAAAGCAAAGTGTCAGCCAGTAACAAATGCAGCGCTACCTGCTGTGGACAAACTTGTTGAGCTTTCTGTGGTCTCTATTGGTTTTTATTACCTGTCCTCTCTGCCTACCTCTGTGGCAAACATTGAGTAATCAGCTTCCCTGGTAGGTCATACCTACACCCAGAAGATAAATCAGCAACTGCACTTCCTGCCTCCCCAGCTTGTGGAAGTAAAATGTATTTTTGTTCCATAGGATAGAAAAGGACAGTCATGCAATGAAGTCACAGCTCTCGCCAGTTCATAAGTGAAGCTAACCCTGCTTCAGTTGTGGCTAGAAACTGGAAATACTCAGCTACAGCGAGAAGGATGTTAGGGATGCATTGAAATTAAGAAAGCATCTCTGCTCCATAGAATCAGAAACCACATTCTAGGAAACCTTACCACTCTTGTGCTTGAAATGTCAAGGGCTTGACTCCCGCTGAGAGAGCTCAGTCTCGACTTCAGTCGACTCAACAGGGAGAAGGGGCATCTATCTGCACGAGGGCTGCTTCAGGCCATTTGTTTTCCCATGCACACCCTAACTTTACTGAGAATTTGCTCATGCTGCTGGGGAGAGGGTTCCCTTGGTAAAGACTTTGCTGTGCCCTTTGAGAGAGCCGGTACAAGCTTGTGACTCCCAGTCTTGGGGAGAAGGAGGCTTGTGGGCCCCTGAGACCCACTGGCCAGGCAGCAAAGCTCCAGGTCTATCAAAAAAAAAAAAAAAAACTCACAAAAGAGGAAGGAAGAAAAGTGCCTAAGTAACTATAAGAACTATTCCACAGATTTCCATCAGACCTGCACACACATGAACATATGTGGGTGTATACACCCACACCAGCACATACATGCACAGCAGAATCTGTTCACGACATGCCAAAGATTCTGCACCCTGTAATTTCTTTATACTTTGTTTATTTATGTTTGAGACTGGGTCTCACCATTTACCCCGGGCTGTCCTCGAACTCATGCTCCCTGGCCTCATGCTACTGAGTGCTGGGATTATAGATGTGGGACAGTGTTGTTTTTTCCTTTCTTTTGTTTTGTAGCGTTATAGTCAGAGGGGGCAGGGGGAGGAGCCCACTGTGTTTCTGTGCACCAAAGCTTGTGGTGTATATTTCATTTTCTCTCACTCAGCTGTAAAGGTAGCAGCAGGGAAATGGATGTACCTCTGTTTTACCTCAGGTGGGACTCCTAGATATTCCCCTGGAACTAAAGTCCCCTGTATGGACGTAGAATTTTGGCCATGTCACCAAGCAATACATATCTATAATGCACAGTTCTCTCTCCTTCTCCTGTGTTAGACTGAGAAGTCCCGCTCATGAACTGAAGGGTACATCTGTCATCATGATGGCTGTCCTGTTGTTTTCTGCTCAGTGTTGACCAGCTGGTCGTGAGGACTTTTGCTTGGTGTCTCTACCTGGCTTAGCTCTCTTGGAGTTTCTCCCCCATCCTGGATTGGAAGGCTCTGTGACATGAATATTTTCTGCCAGTCTCAACCTGCAAAGATTTAAAGTTTTTTTTTTAATGCCTCTCCTTTCCTCCTTGAAGAAATGGAAGTTAGGGGGGCTTGGATGGCCCAGCCTACAATGTAAAGTGTGTGTTGTACAAGCACAAGGACCTGAGTTCGAATTCACAGAGCCCACTTAGAAAACCAGGTGTGGCAGAATGATTCTGAAACCGTGTGTGTGTGTGTGTGCGTGCGCGCGCGTGCGCGCATATATGCATTGGAGACAGGCAGATGTCTGGAGTTTGCCCTCTGACTATTCCTCATCCCATACCTACTCTGTCTCTAAGAGGATGTCCCCATAAACACCCCTCCCAAGTGCCTGGGCCCTCAAGTCTTTCAAGGGTTAAGTGCATCTTTTCTGATTGCTGTTTCTGAACCCCGTGTTATGCTCAGAATAATTGTATGTTTGTGATCATTCCCTTTGCTCCTATCAGCATCTTGTAATGTTGCACACTAGGTCCTCTGAGAAATGCCAGTAGGAGGGCAAGTGATAGGAGCTGTGGGCTTACAGAATGAACAGGCACCAAGACAAGATTTCCCTGTCTCAAGGGAGCACTAAAGTGGGTCAGTGGTACAAGAAATGGCCTGTGAGTCTCTTGGGGCAACAGGACTCCCATACGTTACTGTTGATGGGGAAGGCAGAAGTGTTAGATGAGAGATTCTGAGAAAGTCCGAGAAAAGAGACAAAGGGCCAGCTCCCCGTCAGGTGTCTTGTTAACCGTCTGGATCTGTTCTTCTCTTCACCCAACCCAGTGCTCCCACACTGAAGGGCAATCTGGAGATGTTTGACAGTCACAGTGAGGTGTCCTGTGCCTTTGGCATCTAGTGGGCCAAAGATTTGGCACGATATCCTACAGCCCATGGAACAGTTCCCTAGAATGGATAAACTGCTCCCTAAAGCCAATAGCTTGAGATACGCTTACCTAAGGAATGGGTTATTTTTGTGACAGGGAGCAAGTGTGACTGGAGGGAGGGCCTTGGAAATGGCTGACTGGCTGCTGGTACTCACAGTTTACAGTCTCTTCATCATGCCAAGTGTCAGCTAGAGGCTTGATCCTTGGGACTTGGGACTTACAGACATGAAAAGGGTGCACGGAACTGTCCATGCAGTGGCATTGTTCCTTGCTAACTCCTCCCTCCTTGAGAGGTGGTGCTGCTCCGGGAAGATAGTTCGGAATTTGTCTCCTGTTTCCATGGTAACAGCGGAGTTGCATTTAGGGCGTCCAGCTAAAGGGGTGCTTCTGGTTAATTGTGTGCTCCGAGGTGGCTAGGGAGGATGTGAAGCTGATAAGGCAGCCTTCCCCAGTCCTTGTCCCTCTCAGCATGTCCTGCCCAGAGTGTTACCCTGCATGCTTTAAACGCACCCAGGATTCTGAGCAGTGAGCTAAGAAGTTAGGACAAAGAAAGTAGCCAAAATCAATGTTCAATTATGCATGTAAATTGAATACTGAGTGTGTGTGTGTGTGTGTGTTTGTGTGTGTGTGCTTATGTGCATATGCAGAAGTGCATACATCTGTGTATTTAATTACATCCACCTGTGTACTCCATTGTGAAGGCCAGAGGTGGCACCGAATGTTAGCCTTCGTCGCCCACCTTAGTTTATGAGAGAGGGCTGCTCACTGAACCCAGAAGTCATTTTCCAGGGAGCTCTGGAATCCACTTGTTACAGCCTAACCCTTAGGATTACGGATATGTGCTGCTGTGCCTGGAGTTTTACAAAGGTGTCAGGAGATTTGAACTCAGGTCTTCAGTATTGCACCGGAAGCTGTTTATACCCTGAGCTACCACCTCATTCCCTTGCTTTTTCCTTTTGGTGTTTTATGAAAGAAGAGATAACTTGCTGCTTGCCGGGGCTTTTCTGGTGCCAGGTGTTCATCTGGAAGATATTTCTGATGTGTGGGGCTTACGCATTTTGGACCTAACCATGAAATAGCCCTGATATAATCACCTTTTATGAGTTGTGTGGTTCAGAGTGGCATACCTAGCATTTCGGCGTTTCTCCTTATTATTTTTTAACTTGATTGAATGTACCACTTGGAGATAAAAATTGCTTTTTACAGCTGTGAGTGTAAAATGGAAAAGCTTATCACTGTTAAGCATATAGATTTTTTCATTAAATTTTTGTTATAAATATTTCACTGGCTAAATTCAAATCAGTATGATGGAGTTGAAACATAATAATACTATTGATTTAATAAATGCTGGCATTACGATGTCATTTCTTGATGAAATTAATACTATGTGAGTCATTTTCTAACAAGTACATGAGCATTAATCCATTCTCCAGATAAAAAGGGAACACTATGAGACAAATGGCTTTTTAAAGAAAGTGTAACATACACTGATGTGAGTAAAGTTTCCAGAGTTCACTGTATAACAATTTGTATCTAGTACTAATTAAAACCTTCCTTTAATTTTACTGAAGCCTATTCTTAGAAATTATGCAAATTGTTGAGGCCTTGAAGAAAAACCTATGCAATGTTTAATTTCCCAATAGACCAAAAACTGGCATGTTGGAACTAAGAAGATTCATCTCATGCAGTGCAGTTTGTGTGTGTGTGTGTGTAGTGTGTCTTTGTGACTGTGTGCACTGCATGTGACCATCTTTCTCTGCACTCATCTTGTTCCTCGGAGGCAGTGCTTCTCCCCTTTTGAGCTTGGCTTTTCCACGTTCTAAGGAGAGCTGGGGGCCAGTAAGCCCCACGCCTCCTCCATTCTCTGGCCCACCTCCCTACCTTTAAGTCGAGGCTGCATGTGTACATATGGGATGCCTGGTTTGTTATATGGGTGATGAAATTTCACTCTAGTCCTCATAACTGGGTAGCAGTTGCTTGTCACCCCTGAGATTCTGTTCCAGCCACCCTCTGACATGCTTTTGTGTCAGCACATAAGTGATTATGGATGTCCTGGTACCTACGTAAAAACCTTGCTGACTTACCTGGGCACTCCCTGTTGTCAAATTCCTCAATTATCCCAAAGACTTGCTTCTAACTCCAGTGCTGGGGTATCATAAGGTAAGAGTAGGGATCAGATTGATCCCTGAAGTTTGTTGGTCTGTCAGCCATTTAATTGAATTGATTAGCCTCAGATTCAGTAGGAGAGCCTCTCTCAAAAAATAAAGTTGGAGAGTGGTTGAGGGAAGACAGCTAATGTTGACATCTGGAATGAATACACACACACACACACACACACACACACACACACACACACACACACAGAGAGAGAGAGAGAGAGAGAGAGAGACAGAGACAGACAGATACAGAGACACAGAGAGACAGAGACAGAGATACAGAACACATTACTCCTCCACCCCCCCCCCCTCAGAGAGAGAGAAAGAGACAGACGGACAGACAGACAGACAGACAGAGACGCAGAGGGAAACAGAGACAGAGAGGTACAGAACACATTACTCCTCCACCCCCTACCCCCACAGAGAGAGGCAGAAAGAGACAGACAGACAGACGGACAGACAGAGAAACAGAGACAGAGAGGTACAAAACACATTACCCTTCCAACCTCTCCCCCCTCACAAATGATCTTAAGATAGTCTTGAGAGATGATACAAACACAAGTTCTACCTCATTACATATTTTATTTCTGAGGACAGGCAGCCATTGATTGGTTCTCCCTAGACAACTGACCATGATAAAGAATCAGATAAGGGACTAATCTACATGCAGAGTTCCCTGGAGCCACAGAACTTTCAATGTAATATCAGGAACATGGGTTGTCATAGAATGGATATGGACTTAGCCTAAGACATCTTCTAGTCAGTGATCAACATCAAATTAAAGATCTGGGACAGAAAGTCTTTGTGGTTGTGGAACAGCTTTCTTTGGATAGATGGCTCTACTGGTACAGTTTGATGTTAAATGTACACAAAGAAGAGCTGGTTTAGATGCTGGGACTGAGCACTTAAGCCTGGGGTAGACCAGAAGTCTAGATTGCTGACAGCTTCTTTCACAAAGAAACTGGAGAGGGAAAATTCCACAGAGTGCTCTAGAGATTAGAGGCAGCTAAGAAGTGACCATTTGCTACGATTAGTGAGCAAGATTTTGTAGCCTAGCAGCTTTGTACACTTCGTAGAGGAGTACAGGGGTCTGGGGAAATCAGCCATTCTCCTGGGCCATTCATAGTTACCAGTGTGTCTACCACAGAGCACCCAGGCCTGTGTTGGCAACAGCATAATAATAACTGCTTAATCTTGTTGAGGACACTCAGGGATGCTTGATTGTAACTTCAAAAGAAAAGGATAAAGAGTTTTGTTTAAAAGAGGAAATTACTTACCTGCAAAATCCACAAGTGTGACTCAGATCTCATCCATATAAACTGGGGGGTGTTGGTGTCTGCAGGGGAGCCTTGCTTTTAATCTTTTAATTCAGGTGTCAATTAGTGACTCTGTGTTTAGCTCTTGTGCCTTAGCACCTGCAGTTTGCAGCCCTGGTTTAGTTAGTCTGTGCTAATTCACATTAAATCCCCGGACTGTTGCTTTGAATTCCTTTTATTTTTCTAAAGCACTTTTCAAAGAAAGTGCTTTGTTTGCAGCTGCACCTGTATTGAAGAATTTCTCCTTGCTTTTTCTCCTTAGGCTTATAATTTTATAAAGTGTTTGATTGTCAGTTATTAAGGAGTTTATAAAGGTCATCTTATAAACAACTGAAGTCACCACCTGCATGTCAGGGTGTTTCCTTCTGCATGTAATTTTTATAAAGTATTGTTTAGCTCTGAAAAAATTTCTAAAAGTTTAGAACCGAGTGAGGTCCTTTGAATGTCCCTGACATGTGACTACACTTCCTCTGATTACTCCTCCTTGGATACAGCACCAGTCTCCTCGCTCAGACCCTGCATATGTTATGTATCTTTGGATACAGAGACCTCCACAGATTACAGTGAGGATATGAGAAGCAAAAGGAGCTGGGGCTGGAGAGAGGGCTCTGCAGTTAAGAGTGCTTGCTGCTCTTGCAAAGGACCAGAGTTCAGTTCCAAGGACCCCTGTATCAAGCATTTCACTATTGTCTGTAACTCCAGCTCCAGGGGTTCTGATTCCCTTCCTTCCCTCCATGGACAATTGCACAAGTAAGTGTGCGTGTGCACACACACAAATGAAAAATGGTGACTCATACAGAGTTAATTTTTTAAATTTATTTTTCTTTTGTTTTTATGAGATAGTGTCTAACTCTGTAGCATAGGCTGGAGCTAGAACTCATTATGTCGCTCAGGCTCACCTTAAATTTACAGTCTTTCTGCCTCAGCCTCCCACGTGATGGAATCATATGTATAAGTCACCACACCTTAAGTGGGGAGGGGGAAAGAGGTGTATGTGGGGCACCCTTGCTTGTACAGACGGAGGATAGAGGTCTACATTGGGTATCTTCCTCTATAGCATTCTACCTTAGTTTTGAGACAGAGCCTCTCACTAAGTCTGGAGCTAGCTGTTTCAGGTACGCTGACTGGCCAGATAGCCCTTGGGTCCATCTGTGTCCACTTCCCCATCTCTGCAGTCACAGGTATTCACCTGACAGCGGGCTTTTTACATGGGAGCCAGAGATCCGAATTCAAGTCTCCATGCTTTTGAATTAGGCACTTTACAGGCAGAGCCATCTTCCCAGCGAGGCACTGGAGAATTTTGGAAGGAGTTCCCCTTTTCTGGTCTCCTGTTGGACAGAGGCTAATTGATTGGCTTTTGGGGTGAGGGCAGAAGAACAGGCCCAACCCATCATAACTGTCTGTGGTCGAGTTGGCCATGAGTTGGCTATAGAATGGTATCATGGAATTCATTGAAAATCCACTTGAGATTTTCAGATTTAAGAGAACAATAGATCCCCTGGGTTTATGTTGTTGCTGTTGTTGTTGTTATTGTTGTTGTGGTTTTTTTTACTTCATATTCATTTGATGTGTTTGGAAATAGCAAGCTTTATTTGAACCTGTTATTACTTCGGGGACAGCCTGTAAGCTTATTTATTTATCCTTGACTACAAACACCGAGTGTGAAGTACAAGATGACCCTCCAGTTCAGCAAGATGAATTCTGATATTCTGAGTCCAGTCAACCTCATTTATAGCTGTGTGGCTGAAGAAGATACTGAAATTTGTTTCCCGGAAGAAGCAGTGGAGCCCCAGGGCTCCATCATCAGGTTTCAGGGAGGGGGGGGTCAGTGCAGGAAGACACCAATTGAGAAGGAAATGCAAAGCTCACCTTTCCTGAGCAGGAGTCAGGCTCAGATGTCCCCAGGGCAGCTGCAGCATCTCACAAGGACTAAGGTTATGGACTCAACCAATGACCAACCCAGCTCTTAGCCTGTTTGGAAGGAGACTAGGTGATTCCCACTGATGGATGCTGGGTCATGTAATTTGGTGGCAAAAGGGAAGGCAATTCTGCTGGGTTTCAGGTGACTGATGGCCACCTTTATTGTGTGGGGCTTCAGCTGTGAGCACCTGACCAGATCAAAGCAATGGAACGGCACAGGAGTTGTTTTGCTCCGTGTAAATTTAAGCAGGGCCACCGAAGGCACGCTGCCTCTCCCTCGGAAAAGTAATTTAGCCTGCAGAAAAATAATTAAATCCACACTGTCTTGTAATAATTAGAAATTCGAAATGGAGAGAATTAATTATTTGCATCAGATTTCAGTCACTCAGGACAATGCTAAGGAACAGAGTCCAGACTGTTGGCAAGCGAATTCATGGCGCTGTCTCTAACACGCTCGCTGTTATCCCCGCAGGACCATGCAGAGTTGCAAAGCCATTTCTTTACAGTTGGGATGCGGCTGGAGACATTGCATATAAGTGATCCTTTTCATATCTACCCTGCATCAGTGACCAAGGTAGGTCTTCTGCTCTGCTCCTTGCTCTTGGCTCCACAGCGGATTGCATAAGTCTTCAAAGGTAGGCAGATGGGTGTGTGCCTACAAGGAGTGGTTATGATCACAGTTCATTGTATATGTGTCTGAGATTACTTTTTACAATGAAAGTTTCACACAGGCGCCCCTTTAAAGTTTTTCTTCCTGAAAGCCCCAAAGAAGATAGAATAAACAATATGAAAGCATATAGCTAAGTGAAGAGGTGCCCTAGTGTTAGGTGGAGAGGCCTTATAGCAGTGGAGCAGGGCTGGTATTTCAAATATTGAAAGACGAGATGCTGACAGTGCCGGAGTGTGTGAAGGAGGTTGCACTGAAGAAAGGCCAAGGGCTCGAGAGACCCGTGAGCTCTGTGTCAGAGGGAACACGGGACAATGGTTTTCATCCCGGGGAACATGAGTCCTGTGAAATGGGAGGGAACTTCCTGAACTTTTCTCTGAAGTCTCCTTACATCAGTGTGGAGTTTGATGGATCCTGGAAATCTTTAGGCAGGGTCCCTCGGTGCTTAGATACCCTACTGCCATGATAGCGGTAGGGCTGATCTTTTAGAGAGGTACTGAGTGGTCATAGGCGTGGCTCTGGACATTGATGCATAGGCCAATTAGTTTCCTGTTGTCATTAGGCATACATTATACTCCAGGGAATCAGACAACAAAGAAGACGGATGAGTAAAGAGATAGATTCCAGGGGGGGTGGCTCCTGAGAGCTGCCTGCGGCTGCCAGGAGGATGTGCTTGAGTCTCTTCACTTTTGTTTTCTGTATGTGGGTGTTTTTACTGCATGTATGTCTGTGGCTGGTGCTTGTTGAAGCCAGAAGAGGGCACCAGATCCCTTGGGAATGGAGTTACAAACAGGTGTCAGCCACTATGTGGGGGCTCAGAATTGAACTTGGGTCCTCTGGAAGAACAACCAGTGCTCTTAACCAGAGGGCCATCTCTCCAGTCCTGAGAGTGTTTTTAAATGTAACCACTATCAAGAAATGTTTTCCTAGGCAAGCTGGCCATGATCCATCCCCTCCCCCCCTTTTTAAATAGAGTCTCAAGTGACCCAGGCTGATCCTGATCCTCGTGCCTCCATATTCAGGTTAGCATTATAGGCCTAGCTTGAGTCTATGCTTCTTAAAGCAGATTTTTTAAAGGCAGTTGCCAAGTGACTACAATTAGAGATAGTTACTGGAGTCAGAACGTAGAGGTGCAGTTTAGACTTCCTACTCTTGCTTATAGATTTAGTCTACAACATGCTTTGCAATGGAGGGAGCTAGGAAACAGAGCTTAGTATAAATGTAAAGGTAGAGTGTTTGTGTGTGTGTGTGTGTGTGTGTGTGTGTGCCTGCCTGTGTACAAGTGTGTATGTGTGTGGGGTGAGGCATTTGATTTTGCTTTGCTTAGAGCATTGTTTCTTTTTTCCCCTTGCAGTATGGGAGCTTGAATCTAGAATCTGGTGCATGCTAAGCAAATGCTCTATTAGTGAGCTGTATTCTGAGCCTCTTTTTAGATTTATTTATTTTGTTTTATTTTGAGCCAGAGTCTCACTAGTTTGCCTCAGCTGGTCTTTAGCCCCCTCTGTAGCCAGACATTTGGCAAGCTTGTGAACATGTGACCCCACCCCGTCTCCGCACCCCTACTCAGCCTCCTTAGCTGGTCTGACAGAGGTCCACCCACTAGAGCTGCTTGTTCCTTTTCATCATTGGCATTTTTGTCTCATTCACTGTATATTCAACTACAAAATGTTTCCTATGCCTCTGTGAATCATCTGATGAATAAAGGAGGTCACTGTCCTCAAAGAACATCTGATATTTTGGTGGTGACAGGTGATGGGAAGAAATGAAGTAAAGACAGGTTTTTCCTGCATACGTGATTTCTTCTCTGGCTACAGGATGTTGTATTTCGAAGGCTATAGTGCACAGGAGTCTAGCAGTCTGCCAGGGCTGAAGCCAGAGGGCTTGAGGGATCTGCTGTGAAGAGTTTGGTCCCTGCCATAGAGGTCAAGGTGCCATTTTGGCCTTTTAATACCCACTTTCTTTTTCCGTGGTCAGGAATTGGTTGTCTGTCTGTCTGTCGGTTTGGTTTTCTTCATAGGAGGCCCTTGTTTTATATTTCTAGGTTTTTATTGCTTGGTTTTCATTTTCTCTCTTCTGTATATTTAACTTATTCCTCTCTCCATATATGAGACCATCACGACTGATTCTGGTGTCTTGTCCACTTGGTTCAGTGATATGTACTGAAATGCAGGTTCATGCTGAAGTCAGTTTGACAGGACATGTTCAATGCCATTGAAACAGTGCCGGGATTTGTATGTGCAACACTGAGAAATTAACATGTACTTTTTCTTTTCTTTGTTTCTTCTTTTTTTCGTTTTTAGGTTTTTAATAGTCATTTTTTCCAAGTGGCCATTGATGACCTAAGACCTGAAGCTAATAAACTCACGATGCTGTGCCATGCAGATTCTTTGGGGATTTTGCCAGTACAGTGGTGCCTTAAAAATGGAGTCAACCTCGCTCCTCCAAAAGGTTCGTATCTTGTGAAAATGTGTGGGGTTGGAGTAGGTGCAGACTGACGTCTTCTTGCCTCTGGCATGTCGTCACCATGTTTATCTAGACAAGTTACAGTGTGAATTGACCTGTGATGCAAGGAAAGGATTCTTCTGTATTGATTGATATAGATGCCACCATAGCTCCACCCCTTGACCCCTTGGAAGGTTCGCGGGGCTTGATTATCAGGGCCAATGACAAGGTACTTCCTCCTCTAGATGGTGCGTGTATAGCTGCTTCTCTCTGACGCTGTGTAGTGAGTGATTCAGGCACCAAAATGATGGAAGTTAAAGATATGAAAATGTCTTGAGAAGTATGTACAACAAAATGGCAATGGTGTATTTCTTTAGACTTCAGGGTCTTGGCTGCTCCACTGCTCAGATACTCTTAGGGTCCAAAATCTTAACGTAATAATTAGGATAATTCACTTAATGCTATCATGTCCAAGGTAACATAAAATGAAAAATGAGGCTTTACCCGGTGGTGTGCTCAGAGAGTAGAGGCAGGAAAGCCAGGGATACAAGATGATCCTCAGCTACATAGTATAAGGCTAGCCTGGGCTACATGAAACCTTCATTCAGAAAATAAGTAACTAAACACTAAACAAAATGAAAGAATATAAGAGAATGTGTATATGTATATGTGTATATATATTCTATGTGTGTGTGTGTGTGTGTATTCCATATATATTATATGTATGGAATGGCAGGAGAGAAATTGGAGAAAGATTAGAAAAACGTAACACATTGCTACATACTACCTTAAATACAAAGAGGTTTTGCATGAGCCTTTTTCAGATGTGTAGGGATTATGGGATAATTTTCCATGTCTCATTAGCTAGCTGGCTGTGAGGAGCTGTTGTGCCATTGACCTGTGCTGGGTGTAGCTTAACTGCAGTATTGTGGCCCTTGCTGGGCTCTGACCCTCACTTCTCTTCCGTCCTCCTCTCCATGACGGAGGTGCTCCTGCATCTCTCTCCATTTCAGCTGTTGACTCTTCAGATTACAGATGCGTAGTTCTGTGGGCTCATGACGTGGCAGTGAACCATTTTTGAGGTTTCTGATCACTGCGTCCTCACAAATCCTGTTGTGAGGACTCATCATCACCAATAGTTCATATAATCTGCTATGCCTAGAGAAACAAGGATTTGAGTGACAGACGGGAGCTGTGGTCGTCATGCCTACTACACCTGGGGATGGTGGAAAGGCTCCAGCCCATGGGCCCTCTGTGTATTTATGTTTGCGTTCTTGTTGTGACCTGAACTGACTGAAAAGCTTACATTTCAAAGCTTTCATTGGAGACTTCAGGGTAGTGTCGAGGTAGGACCAGGGACTAACAGGGTTTGGTGAGTGTAGAGAAACAAATAATATTTGCTGCAGCAGTAGCAAACACAGCTACTGTGTGCTTGGGCAGGTACAGCCGTATGGAATGCAGACCAATGCTCTGCAGGCTCTGCAGATGGAGAGTATACAAGGAGGATGTGTTAACCATTATGTTTAAATCCCAGGTCCTACTACATGAGGGATTAGCACTCAAGTAGAAGGTTTTCTCGTTTGAAATGGCTCATAAAAACGATCTCATTTAAACCCCAGTTATTCTCCCTATCCTCACCCCTGGGCAACTGAAAGCTCAGTTGGGTTCAATAATTTGTGAAATCCAAGAGGTTGTCTGAATTCCAGCCTTACAATCCCAAACGAATGCTTCTCCACCTAGGTGTGCTAGCTACCCTTTGCGCTGCTCCTAGGGCTGGCATCTCCACACAGTCCATCCTTTAGGGCGGTTCAGATGGCCTTAGTCAGGACCGGCAGATGTTAGCATGCTGTAAATTTTGAATGGGTATTGGTCTATATGCTTGAGAGCAGTTGGTGAATTACAGTTTGAAGGTGTAATTTTCCAAATGTTGATAGTTATACCACAGTCGTGGCTTGGCTTATTGGACTCTGGTTTCATCTCATGAGAGTAGACTGTATTTATGTTAGTAATTAAAACAATGCAAATTTAGACATTGGTACTGGTGGTTTGTAGTGGTGCTTAGTGGTTTCCTTGGAGGTTGTTCATCTCTGGTCTTATCTTACTTTGAGGACTGGGAACCGTGTTGCAGGATTTTGCAAACACCATTCCATATTTTATTAATGTGTGAAAGGAGAAAACTGTCATGTCTGCTTTAATGTTGAACACTGGGGTTTGAAGCTAGAATGTGTAAGTTATAATCTGCATGTTCTCAAGAGATTTCAAAGGGTTTCCTGTGTGCTTAGATTTCTGTGAAAACTGTGAATCCATCTTGCAATTGGATGTTGCCTGGTCATTGACCATCTTTCCATAGAAGGCAACATGGAGAGAGACATGCCAAGAACACAGGTCTCTTCTTATATTGTTTTGATTCTGCCCTCTTTTAAAAGAGAAAGCAAAATATTCTGCTTACCACTCTAGAGACAAACCTTCAAAGCTGGGAAAGACAGGAACTTTCCAGTGGCTCCCTGCCTTAGGGTTTTGCTGTTACAGATTTGATCCTGCCATTTTAACCCAATATAGGACATACCAACAGTTTATAGGTCCTACCAATGGTGCTTAAATAAATTCATAAAAAAAGTAAGATAAAAAACATGACTACACAGGCTATCCAGATTCTGGGCATGTAATTCCAAAGAGTAGTAGTAGATTTCAAAGAGGCAGACTTCCAAATTGAGGGAACTTTTGGTGGAAAACACTGGATTTGTGCTATAAAATGCAGGAGTGAATAGTGAAGGAAACTGTTCATTGTAACATTTGCTTGTCTCTAGGTCGACCGTCTAATAGGCATACAAATGGTTCAACATGACTTAGGAAGGAGTACTGATTTTGAATTATTACTGCAGGACAAAATAGTAACCCTTAATTCTAATTCTCTTTCCATAAAGAACCTGAGCATTTGTTTTTAGTTTGTTTAAAAAAATCCATTTTATTGAACATTTGTTGTATTATAGACAATAATATATTGACATTCCAGAGGAATGGTTGCATATAACAGTAATCCCAACACGTGGGAGACAGAGGCAGGAGGATCAGGAGTTCAAGTTCATGCTTAACTTCATGATGAGTTAGAGGTCAGCCTGGGATTCAAGTGATGCCCCGTGTATGTGCATGTGTGTGTACTTGGTGTGCATATACATGTGTGTATATGAATATACATATACATTCACACATGCACACACACACACACACACACAAATATCACTTGTCTATCCATTTGAATGATCTGTGTGTGACTTAGAGCTTAAGAGATGTTGCAGTACTGGGCCAGGGAGAGGTCTCACTCACCAGGGGAAAATGCTTACCAGAGTCAGGAGGATCAGGAGTTCAAATTCTTGCTTAACTTCATGAAGAGTTAGAGATCAGCCTGGGATTCATGTGAGACTCCCTATGTATGTGTGTGTGTGTGTGTGTACTTGGGTGTGCAAATACATGTGTGTATATATGAATATACATACACACACAAATACACATGCATACACACACACACACATACACACGCACACACAAATTGCACCCACTAATCCACTTGAATGACATGTGACTTAGAGCTTTAGAGATGATGCTGTACTGGGCCAGGGAGAGGTCTCACTCACCATGTGAAAATGTTTGCCAGAGTCTGAAGGATCAGGAGTTGAATTTCATGCTTAACTTCATGATGAGTTAGAGATCACCTTGGAATTCATGTGATTGTCCCCTATGTATGTGCATGTGTGTATATGAATATATACATATACACATATGCATGCACACATGTACACACACACACGTATTGCAGTAATATATCCATTTGAATAATCGGTGACTTAGAGCTTTAGAGATTATGCAGTACTGGGCCAGGGAGAGGCCTCACTCACCAGGGGAAAACGCTTGCCAGAGTCTGAAGGATCATGAAATCAAATACACACTTAAGATCATGATGAGCTACAGATATGCCTGGGATTTATGTGATGCTTTCTATGTATGTGCATGTGTGTATATGTGTGTGGTTTTGTGCATGTGTGTATATGAATATACATATACATACACACACAACAGACACACACACACAAATGAATGGCTCTCATCAATCCATTTGAATTATATGTGACTTAGACTTATAGAGATTATGTAGTTCTGGGCCACGCAGACATGTCATTCACCAGGTGAAAAATGCCTGCCCGAGTCAGGAGGATCAGGAGGTCAAATTCAGGCTTCACTTCATCATGAGTTGAAGACCAGCTTGGGACTCATATGATGCCCCTTATGTACGTGCATATGTGTATATGTATGAGGGCATGTACATGTGTGTATAGGCATACTCATATGTATACACACACATATACATACACACACATGCACGCACACGCGCGCGCGCGCGCGCGCGCGCGCGCGCACACACACACACACACACACAGGAATGGCACTCATCAATCCACTTATATGGTATGTGACTCAGAGCTTCAGAGATTATGCAGTATTGGGCCAGGAAGAGTTCTCACTAAGAAGTTGAAATCGCTGCCTAGAGTCAGGAAGATCAAGAGTTAAAATCAAGCTTAACTTCATAATGAGTTAGAGGTCAGCTTGGGATTCATGAGATACCCCCTAGGTATATGCATGTGTGCGCTCTTGTGTGTCAATGTGAAAATGTGTATATGAATACACACATATACACATACACATGTACAGAGACACACAGACACACAGACACACGCACACACATACACACGCACACAAGAATGGCACTCTTCCATCCAGTTTAATTATATGTGACTTAGAGATTTAGAGATGATACAGTACCCATCCAGGGAGTGGTCTCACTCACCAGGTGAAAATGCTTGCTAAAATCAGGAGGAGCATGTATTCAAATTCATGCTTAGTTTTGTGATGAGTTTGATATCTGCTTGGAAGTCATGTGATGCCCCCAATGTTTGTTCATGTGTGTATTCTTGCAAGTGCATGAACATGTGTGTATATGAATATATAAACATACACACATATGCACACACGCATGCACACACACATACCCAAATGGCACTCAGGTGCCCATGAGAATGTTTTGTGACTTAATGCTTTAGATAGTATGCTGTACTTGTCCAGGTAGAGGGCTCACTCACCAGGTGAAAATGTTTGCTAGAGTCAGGAGGATCAGGAGTTCAAATTCAGGCTTACATTCATGATGAGTTACAGATTTGACAGGGATTTTTTTTTATGACTTCTCTATGTATGCTTTTGTGAATACGTGTGTGTGCTTGTGCACGTGTGTATATGAATATCTATACACACACACACACACACACACACATGAAACAGACACACACACAGAATCGAATGTCTCTCATCGCTCATTTGAATCATTTGTGACTTAGACTTACAGAGATTATGTAGTTCTGGGCCACGCAGACATGTCATTCACCAGGTGAAAAACCGATGACAGGGTCAGGAGGATCATGAATTCAAATTCATGTTTCACCTCATGACTTAGAAATGATCCTTGGATTCATGTGATGCCTCCTATGTATGTGCATGTGTGTATATGTGTTTGTGTATGTACATGTGCGTATATATGTACATGGACATACACACACATGCACACACGCATGCATGATGCACACACCCAAATGACACTCCCAGATTTTCTTGAATGATCTGTGACTTAGAGCTTTAGAGATGATGCAGTACTGGGCCAGGGAGAGGTCTCACTCACCAGGTGAAAATGCTTGCTAAAATCAGGAGGATCATGTATTCAAATTCATGCTTAGTTTTGTGATGAGTTTGATATCTGCTCGGAATTCACGTGATGCCTCCAGTGTATGTTCATGTGTGTATTCTTGCGTGTGCATGTACATGTGTGTATATGAATATATAAATGTACACACATTTGCACACACGCATGCACACACACATACCCAAATGGCACTCAGGTGCTCATGTGAATGTTTTGTGACTTAATGCTTTAGATAGTATTCAGTACTGGTCCAGGTAGAGGGCTCACTCACCAGGTGAAAATGTTTGCTAGAGTCAGGAGGATCAGGAGTTCAAATTCAGGTTTACAGTCATGATGAGGTAGAGATCTGACAGGGTTTTTTTTTTTTATGACTTCAATGTATGTGCATTTGTGAATACGTGTGTGTGATTGTGCACGTGTGTATATCAATATATATACACACATACACACACACACACACATGCAACAGACACACACACACAGAATTGAATGGCTCTCATCAATCCATTTGAAGTATATGTGACTTAGAGTTATAAAGATTATGTAATTCTGGGCCATGCAGAAATGTCATTCACCAACTGAAAAATGCCTGCAAGAGTCAGGAGGATCAGGAGGTCAAATTCATGTTTCACCTCATGATGAGTTAAAGATCATCGTAGCATTCATGTGATGCCTCCTATGTATGTGCATGTGTGTATATGTGTTTGTGTATGTACATGAGTGTATATATATATACATGGACATGCACACACACGCACACACGCATGCATGACACGCACACCTAAATGGCACTCCCAGATGTTCTTGAATGATCTGTGACTTAGAGCTTTAGAGATGATGCAGTACCTGTCCAGGGAGAGGTCTCACTCACCAGGGGAAATTGCTTGTTAAAATCAGGAAGATCATGTATTCAAATTCATGCTTAGTTTTGTGATGAGTTTGATATCTGCTCGGAATTCATGTGATATCCCCAGTGTATGTTCCTGTGTGTATTCTTGTGTGTACATGTACATGTGTGTGCATGTACATGTGTATATATGAATATATAAATGTACACACATATGAACACACACATGCCCACACATACGCAAATGGCACTCAGGTGCCCATGTGAATGTTTTGTGACTTAATGCTTTAGATAGTATGCTGTACTTGTCCAGGTAAATGGTTCATTAACCAGGTGAAAATGTTTGCTAGGGTCAGTAGGATCAGGAGTTCAAATTCAGGCTTACATTCATGATGAGTTACAGATCTGACAGGGATTTTTTTATGACTTCTCTATGTATGCTTTTGTGAATACGCGTGTGTGCTTGTGCACGTGTGTATATGAATATATATACACACATACACACATACACACACATGAAACAGACACACGCACAGAATCGCTCTCATCAATCCATTTGAATCATCTGTGACTTAGACTTATAGAGATTATGTAGTTCTGGACCAAGCAGACATGTCATTCACCAGGTGCAAAGCACTTGAAAGAGTCAGGAGGATCATGAATTCAAATTCATGTTTCACCTCATGACTTAGAGATGATCCTTGGATTCATGTGATGCCTCCTATGTACGTGCATTTGTGTATATGTGTTTGTGTATGAACATGTGAGTATATATGTACATGGACATACACATACACGCACACACACATGCATGATGCACACACCCAAATGGCACACCCAGATGTTCTTGAATGATCTGTGACTTAGAGCTTTAGAGATGATGCAGTACTGGGCCAGGGAGAGGTCTCACTCACCAGGTGAAAATGCTTGCTAAAATCAGGAGGATCATGTATTCAAATTCATGCTTAGTTTTGTGATGAGTTTGATATCTGCGTGCAATTCATGTGATGCCCCCAATGTATGTTCAAGTGTGTATTCTTGCGTGTGCATGTACATGTGTGTATATGAATATATAAATGCACACACATATGCACACACACATGCACACACACATACCCAAATGGCACTCAGGTGCCCATGAGAATGTTTTGTGACTTAATGCTTTAGATAGTATGCTGTACTTGTCCAGGTAGAGGGCTCACTCACCAGGTGAAAATGTTTGCTAGAGTCAGGAGGATCAGGAGTTCAAATTCAGGCTTACATTCATAATGAGGTACAGATCTGACAGGGATTTTTTTATGACTTCTCTATGTATGCTTTTGTGAATACGTGTGTGTGCTTGTGCACGTGTGTATATGAATATATATACACACATACACACATACACACACATGAAACAGACACACGCACAGAATCGCTCTCATCAATCCATTTGAATCATCTGTGACTTAGACTTATAGAGATTATGTAGTTCTGGGCCAAGCAGACATGTCATTCACCAGGTGAAAAACCGATGACAGAGTCAGGAGGATCATGAATTTAAATTCATGTTTCACCTCATGACTTAGAGATGATCCTTGGATTCATGTGATGCCTCCTATGTACGTGCATGTGTGTATATGTGTTTGTGTATGAACATGTGAGTATATATGTACATGGACATACACACACACGCACACACACATGCATGAAACACACACCCAAATGGCACTCCCAGATTTTCTTGAATGATCTGTGACTTAGAGCTTTAGAGATGATGCAGTACTGGGCCAGGGAGAGGTCTCACTCACCAGGTGAAAATGCTTGCTAAAATCAGGAGGATCATGTATTCAAATTCATGTTTAGTTTTGTGATGAGTTTGATATCTGCCTGCAGCTCATGTGATGCCCCCAATATATGTTCAAGTGTGTATTCTTGCATGTGCATGTACATGTGTGTATATAAATATATAACTGTACACACATGCACATATGCATGCACACACACATACCAAAATGGCACTCAGGTGCCCATGTGAATGTTTTGTGACTTAATGCTTTAGATAGTATGCTGTACTTGTCCAGGTAAAGGGCTCACTCACCAGGTAAAAATGTTTGCTAGGGTCAGGAGGATCAGGAGTTCAAATTCAGGTTTACGTTCATGATGAGTTACAGATCTGACAGGGATTTTTTTTTATGACTTCTCTATGTATGCTTTTGTGAATACGTGTGTGTGCTTGTGCACGTGTGTATATGAATATATATACACACATACACACATACACACACATGAAACAGACACACGCACAGAATCGCTCTCATCAATCCATTTGAATCATCTGTGACTTAGACTTATAGAGATTATGTAGTTCTGGGCCAAGCAGACATGTCATTCACCAGGTGCAAAGCACTTGAAAGAGTCAGGAGGATCATGAATTCAAATTCATGTTTCATGTCATGAGTTAGAGATGATCCTTGGATTCATATGATGCCTCCTATGTATGTGCATGTGTGTATATGTGTTTGTGTATGTACATGTGCATATATATACATGGACATACACACACATGGACACACACATGCATGACGCACACACCCAAATGGCACTCCCAGATTTTCTCGAATGATCTGTGACTTAGAGCTTTAGAGATGATGCAGTACCTGTCCAAGGAGAGGTCTTGCTCACCAGGTCAAAATGTTTGTTAAAATCAGGAGGATCACGATTTGAAATTCATGCTTAGTTTTGTGATGAGGTTGATATCTGCTCAGAATTCATGTGATATCCCCAGTGTATGTTCATGTGTGTATTCTTGTGTGTGCATGTACATGTGTGTATATGAATATATAAATGTACACACATTTGCACACACACATGCACACACACATGCACACACACATACCCAAATGGCACTCAGGTGCTCATGTGAATGTTTTGTGACTTAATGCTTTAGATAGTATTCAGTACTGGTCCAGGTAGAGGGCTCACTCACCAGGTGAAAATGATTGCTAGAGTCAGGAGCATCAGGAGTTCAAATATATGCTTAATTTCATGATGAGCTAGAGATCCGACAGGGTTTTTTTTTTTATGACTTCAATGTATGTGCATTTGTGAATACGTGTGTGTGATTGTGCACGTGTGTATATCAATATATATACACACATACACACATACACACACATGCAACAGACACACACACAGAATTGAATGGCTCTCATCAATCTATTTGAATTACTTGTGACGTAGAGTTATAAAGATTATGTAGTTCTAGGCCACGCAGACATGTCATCCATCAGGTAACAAACCCATGACAGAGTCCGGAGGATCAGGAGGTCAAATTCATATTTCACCTCATGTTGAGTTAAAGATCATCGTGGCTTTCATGTGATGCCTCCTATGTATTTGCATGTGTGTCTATGTGTTTGTGTATGTACATGTGTGTGTATATATATACATGGACATGCACACACACATACAGACACGCATGCATGACACACACACCGAAATTCACACCCAGATTTTCTTGAATGATCTGTGACTTAGAGCTTTAGAGATGATGCAGTACCCATCCAGGGAGTGGTCTCACTTACCAGGTGAAATGCTTGCTAAAATCAGGAGGATCATGTATTCAAATTCATGTTTAGTTTTGTGATGAGTTTGATATCTGCTTGGAAGTCATGTGATGCCCCCAATGTTTGTTCATGTGTGTATTTTTGCGTGTGCATGTACATGTGTGTATATGAATATATAAATGTACACACATTTGCACACACGCATGCACACACACATACCCAAATGGCACTCAGGTGCTCATGTGAATGTTTTGTGACTTAATGCTTTAGATAGTATTCAGTACTGGGCCAGGTAGAGGGCTCACTCACCAGGTGAAAATGTTTGCTAGAGTCAGGAGCATCAGGAGTTCAAATTCAGGTTTACAGTCATGATGAGGTAGAGTTCTGACAGGGTTTTTTTTTATGACTTCAGTGTATGTGCATTTGTGAGTACGTGTGTGTGATTGTGCACGTGTGTATATCAATATATATACACACATATACACACACACACATGCAACAGACACACACAGAATTGAATGGCTCTCATCAATCTATTTGAATTACTTGTGATGTAGAGTTATAAAGATTATGTAGTTCTGGGCCACGCAGACATGTCATTCACCAGGTGACAAACCCATGACAGAGTCAGGAGGATCAGGAGGTCAAATTCATGTTTCACCTCATGTTGAGTTAAAGATCATCATGGCTTTCATGTGATGCCTTCTATGTATTTGCATGTGTGTCTATGTGTTTGTGTATGTACATGTGTGTGTATATATATACATGGACATGCACACACACATACAGACACGCATGCATGACACACACACTGAAATTCACACCCAGATGTTCTTGAATGATCTGTGACTTAGAGCTTTAGAGATGATGCAGTACTGGGCCATGGAGAGGTCTCACTCACCAGGTGAAAATGCTTGCTAAAATCAGGAGGATCATGTATTCAAATTCATTCTTAGTTTTGTGATGAGTTTGATATCTGCTTGGAAGTCATGTGATATCCCCAATGTATGTTCATGTGTGTATTTTTGCGTGTGCATGTACATGTGTATATATGAATATATAAATGTACACACATTTGCACACACGCATGCACACACACATACCCAAATGGCACCCAGGTGCTCATGTGAATGTTTTGTGACTTAATGCTTTAGAGAGTATTCAGTACTGGTCCAGGTAGAGGGCTCACTCACCAGGTGAAAATGTTTGCTAGAGTCAGGAGGATCAGGAGTTCAAAACCAGGTTACAGTCATGATGAGGTAGAGATCTGACAGGGTTTTTTTTTTTTTTTATGACTTCAGTGTATGTGCATTTGTGAATAAGTGTGTGTGATTGTGCACGTGTGTATATCAATATATATATACACACATACACACACACACACACACACATACCCAAATGGCACTCAGGTGCTCATGTGAATGTTTTGTGACTTAATGCTTTAGATAGTATTCAGTACTGGTTCAGGTAGAGGGCTCACTCACCAGGTGAAATTGTTTTCTAGAGTCAGGAGGACCAGGAGGTCAAATTCATGTTTCACCTCATGTTGGTTAAAGATCATTGTGGCTTTCATGTGATGCCTCCTATGTATTTGCATGTGTGTCTATGTGTTTGTGTATATACATGTGTGTGTATATATATACATGGACATGCACACACACATACAGACACGCATGCATGACACACACACTGAAATTCACACCCAGATTTTCTTGAATGATCTGTGACTTAGAGCTTTAGAGATGATGCAGTACTGGGCCACGGAGAGGTCTCACTCACCAGGTGAAAATGCTTGCTAAAGTCAGGAGAATCATGTATTCAAATTCATGTTTAGTTTTGTGATGAGTTTGATATCTGCTCGGAATTCATGTGATATCCCCAGTGTATGTTCATGTGTGTATTTTTGCGTGTGCATGTACATGTGTGTATATGAATATATAAATGTACACACATTTGCACACACGCATGCACACACACATACCCAAATGGCACTCAGGTGCTCATGTGAATGTTTTGTGACTTAATGCTTTAGATAGTATTCAGTACTGGTCCAGGTAGAGGGCTCACTCACCAGGTGAAAATGTTTGCTAGAGTCAGGAGCATCAGGAGTTCAACACCAGGTTACAGTCATGATGAGGTAGAGATCTGACAGGGTTTTTTTTTTTTTATGACTTCAATGTATGTGCATTTGTGAATACGTGTGTGTGATTGTGCACGTGTGTATATCAATATATATATATACACACATACACACATACACACACATACCCAAATGGCACTCAGGTGCTCATGTGAATGTTTTGTGACTTAATGCTTTAGATAGTATTCAGTACTGGTCCAGGTAGAGGGCTCACTCACCAGGTGAAATTGTTTTCTAGAGTCAGGAGGACCAGGAGGTCAAATTCATGTTTCACCTCATGTTGAGTTAAAGATCATCGTGGCTTTCATGTGATGCTTCCTATGTATTTGCATGTGTGTCTATGTGTTTGTGTATGTACATGTGTGTGTATATATATACATGGACATGCACACACACATACAGACACGCATGCATGACACACGCACTGAAATTCACACCCAGATTTTCTTGAATGATCTGTGACTTAGAGCTTTAGAGATGATGCAGTACCTGTCCAGGGAGAGGTCTCACTCACCAGGTGAAAATGCTTGCTAAAATCAGGAGAATCATGTATTCAAATTCATGTTTAGTTTTGTGATGAGTTTGATATCTGCTCGGAATTCTTGTGATATCCCCAGTGTATGTTCATGTATGTATGTATTCTTGCGTGTGCATGTATATGTGTGTATATGAATATATAAATGTACACACATTTGCACACACGCATGCACACACACATACCCAAATGGCACTCAGGTGCTCATGTGAATGTTTTGTGACTTAATGCTTTAGATAGTATTCAGTACTGGTCCAGGTAGAGGGCTCACTCACCAGGTGAAAATGTTTGCTAGAGTCAGGAGGATCAGGAGTTCAAAACCAGGTTACAGTCATGATGAGGTAGAGATCTGACAGGGTTTTGTTTTTTATGAGTTCAGTGTATGTGCATTTGTGAATAAGTGTGTGTGATTGTGCACGTGTGTATATCAATATATATACACACATACACACATACACACACATGCAACAGACAGACACACACACACACACACACACACAGAATTGAATGGCTCTCATCAATCTATTTGAATTACTTGTGACATAGAGTTATAAAGATTATGTAGTTCTGGGCCACGCAGACATGTCATTCACCAGGTGACAAACCCATGACAGAGTCAGGAGGATCAGGAGGTCAAAATCATGTTTCACCTCATGTTGAGTTAAAGATCATCATGGCTTTCATGTGATGCCTCCTATGTATTTGCATGTGTGTCTATGTGTTTGTGTATGTACATGTGTGTGTATATATATGTACATGGACATGCACACACACATACAGACACGCATGCATGACACACACACCAACATTCACACCCAGATTTTCTTGAATGATCTGTGACTTAGAGCTTTAGAGATGATGCAGTACTGGGCCACGGAGAGGTCTCACTCACCAGGTGAAAATGCTTGCTAAAGTCAGGAGGATCATGTATTCAAATTCATGTTTAGTTTTGTGATGAGTTTGATATCTGCTTGGAAGTCATGTGATGCCCCCAATGTTTGTTCATGTATGTATTCTTGTGTGTGCATATACATGTGTGTATATGAATATATAAACACACACACATATGCACACACACATGCACACACCCATACCCAAATGGCACTCAGGTGCTCATGTGAATGTTTTGTGACTTAATGCTTTAGAGAGTATTCAGTACTGGGCCAGAGATAGGTTTCACTCACCAGGTGAAAATGTTTGCTGGAGTCAGGAGGATCAGGAGTTCAAATTCAGGCTTACATTCATGATGAGTTAGAGATCTGCCTGGGATTTTTGTGATGCCTCTATGTATGTGCATCTGTGTATACGTGTGTGTGCTTGTGCATGTGTGTATATGAATATACATGTACATACACACACACATACACACACATGCAATAGACACACACACAAATGAATGGTTCTCATCATCCTTTTGAATTATATTTGACTTAGAGTTATAGAGATTATGTAGTTCTGTGCCACGCAGACATGTCATTCACCAGGTGACAAACCCATGACAGAGTCAGGAGGATCAGGATGTCAAATTCATGCTTCACTTCATCATGAGTTGAAGATCAGCTGGGGATTCATGTGATGCCCCCTTTGTATGTGCATGTGTGTATATGTATGTGGGTATGTACATGCGTGTATGTGAATATGCATATACATACACACATATACACACACGCATGCACACACACACAAATGGCACTCATCAATCCACTTGTATGATATGTGACTCCATTCTTTAGAGATTATGCAGTATTGGGGGCCAGGATGAGTTCTCGCTAACAAGTTGATATAGCTGCCTAGAGTCAGGAGGATCAGGAGTTCAAATTCATGCTTCACCTCATGATGAGTTAGAGATCAGCCTGTGATTCATGTGATGCTTCCTATGTATGTACATGTGTGTGTATATGTTTGTGTATGTGTGTGTGTATTGACATGCACACACTCGTACACAAGTATGCATGACACACACACCCAAATGGCACTCACAGATTTGCTTGAATGATATATGACTCAGAGCTTTAGAGATGATGCAGTACTGGGCCAGGGAGAGGTCTTGCTCACCAGGTGAAAATGCTTGCTAAAATCAGGAGGATCAGGAATTTAAATATATGCTTAATTTCATGATGAGTTAGATATCAGCTTGGAATTCATGTGATGCTCCCAATGTAGGTACATGTGTTTATTTTTGTGTGTGCATGTGCATGTGTGTATATGAATATATAAACATACATACATATGCATACACTCATACACACACACATACCAAAATGGCACTCCTCTGCCCATGTGAATGATTTGTTAGTTAAGGCTTTCGAGAGTATGCAGTACTCATTCAGGGAGAGGTCCCACCCACCAGGTTAAAACGCCTGCCACAGTCCTGAGGATCAGCAGTTCTAATTCAGGCTTAAATTCATGATGAGTTAGAGTTCAGCCTGAGATTCATGTGATGCCTCCTATGTATGAGTATATGTTTATTCTTATGTGTCGATGGAATGTGTATATATGAATACACATAAGTATTTGTATAATACATGTGTATCTATATGTATATGCATGTATATTTGTATGTATATGTATACACATACACACTGATACACAAAAACACACACACACACACACACAAATGCACTCACACATGAATGGCCCTCATTGATCCATCTGAAGGATATGTGACTTAGAACATTAGAGGTTATGTAGTGCTGGCCCAGGGAGACATATCGCTCACTCACCCTGAGAAAAACACTTGCCAGAGTTAGGAGACTCAGAAGTCCAAATTCATGCTTAACTCCACGATGAGTTAGAGATTTGCCTGGGATGTATGTGATGCCTTCTATGAATGTGCATGTGTGTATTCATGTGTGTGCTTGTGCATGTGTGTATATGAATATACACAGACAGACAGACACATACACATATACACATACACACAAATGATTGGCTCTCATCAATCCATTTGAATTATATGTGGCTTAGAGTTATACAGATCATGTAGTTCTGGGCCATGCAGACATGTCATTCACAAGGTAAAAAACCCATGACAGAGTCAGGAGAATCAGGAGTTCAAATTCAGGCTTACATTCATGATGAGTTAGAGATCTCCTGGGATTTATGTTAAGCCTTTATGTATGTGCATGTGTGTATACGTGTGTGTGCTTGTGCATGTGTGTATATGAATATACATGTACATACATACACACATACACACACATGCAGCAGACACACACACACACAAAGAAACAATGGCTCTCATCAATCCATTTGAATTATATGTGACTTAGAGTTATAGAGATTATGTAGTTCTGAGCCACGCAGACATGTCATTCACCAGGTGAAAAATGCCTGCCTGAGTCAGGAGGATCAGGAGGTCAAATTCATACTTCACCTCATCATGAGTTGAAGATCAGCTTGGGACTCATGTGATGCCCCCTATATATGTGCATGTGTGTATATATGTGGGCAAGTACATGTTTGTATATGAATATGCATATACTTACCTACATATAAACACACGTACACATACACAAACACATGGCACTCATCAATCCACTTATATGGTATGTGACTCAAAGCTTTAGAGATTATGCAGTATTGGTCCAGGAAGAGTTCTCACTAAGAAGTTGAAATCGCTGCCTAGAGTCAGGAGGATCAAGAGTTCAAATTCATGCTTAACTTCATAATGTGTTAGAGGTCAGCCTGGGATTCATGTGATGCCCACTATGTATGTGCATATGTGTATATGTATGAGGGCATGTACATGAGTGTATATGAATATGCATATACATACCCACATATACACGTATGCACACACAAACGCATGGCACTCACTGATCCACTTATATGGTATGTGACTCAAAGCTTTAGAGATGATGCAGTACTGGGCCAGGGAGAGTTCTCACTAAGAAGTTGAAATCGCTGCCTAGAGTCAGGAGGATCAAGAGTTCAAATTCATGCTTAACTTCAAAATGTGTTAGAGATCAGCCTGGGATTCATGTGATGCCCACTATGTATGTGCATATGTGTATATGTATGAGGGCATGTACATGTGTGTATATGAATATGCATATACATACCCACATATACACACACGTATGCACACACAAATGCATGGCACTCACTGATCCACTTATATGGTATGTGACACAAAGCTTTAGAGATTATGCAGTATTGGTCCAGGAAGAGTTCTCACTAAGAAGTTGAAATCGCTGCCTAGAGTCAGGAGGATCAAGAGTTCAAATTCATGCTTAACTTCATAATGTGTTAGAGGTCAGCCTGGGATTCATGTGATGCCCACTATGTATGTGCATATGTGTATATGTATGAGGGCATGTACATGAGTGTATATGAATATGCATATACATACCCACATATACACGTATGCACACACAAACGCATGGCACTCACCGATCCACTTATATCTCAAAGCTTTAGAGATGATGCAGTACTGGGCCAGGGAGAGGTCTCACTCACCAGGTGAAAATGCTTGCTAAATTCAGGAGGATCAGGAGTTCAAAGTCATGCTTAACTTCATGATGAGTTAGAGATCAGCCTGGCATTCATGTGATTGCTCCCTATGTATGTGCATGTGTGTACTTGGGTATGCATGTACATGTGTGTATATAAATATACATATACATGCACACTCATGTACACACGCACACAGAAACACACAGACAAGAACGACACTCATCGATCCATCTGCATATGTGTCTCAGATCTTTAGAGATCATGCAGTACTGCTCCTGGGAGAAGTCTCACACATGAGGTGAAAACGCTAAAGTCTAAAGGATCATGCAATCAAAAACATACTTAACTTCCTGATGAATTAGAGATGAGCTTGGAATTCATGTGATGCCCACTATGTATATCCATGTGTGTATATCTATGTGTGTCTGTACATGTGTACATGTGTATATTAATATATATATATATATATATATATATATATATATATATACACACACACACATACACACATTTACATGCACACAACTAACTATGGCACTCATCTACCCATAAGAATGATATGTGACTTAGATCTTTAGAGATTGTGTAGTACGTGATCAGGGAGAGGTCTAACACACCAGGTTAAAATGTTTGTCAGAGACATGAGGATCAGGAGTTCAAATTCATGCTTAACATCATGATGAGTTAGAGGTCAGCCTGGGATCCATGTGATGCTGCTATGTTTGTCCATGTGTGTATACATGCCTGTGCATTTGCCTGTGTGTATGTGAATATACATATACATACACACACATACACATGCGTGCAGCACACACACACACAAACATACACAAATGGCACACAGTGATCCTTTTGAAGTATATGCGACTTAGAACTTAGAGGTTATGCAGTGCTGGGCCAGGGAGCTGCCTCACTCACCAGGTGCAAACTCTTTCCAGGGTGAGGCAGATCAGGAGTTCGAATTCATGCTTCATTTCCTAGTGAGTTAGAGATAAGCCTAGGGTTCATGTGATGCTTGTGTATGTTCATGTGTGTATATGAATGTGTGCGTGTACATGTTTGTATGTGAATATACATATACATACACAGACAAATACACAAGCATGCGTGCGCGCACACACACACACACACACACACACACACAGCACTTATTGTTCCCCTTAAAAGATATGTGACTTAGAGAAACCCTTGCCAGAGTCAGGAGGATCAGGAGTTCAAACTCAGGCTTACATTCATGATGAGTCAGAGATTAGCCTTGGATTCCTGTGATGCCCCTATGTATGTGACTGTGTGTAAGTTTTTGCGTGTATGTACATGTGTGTATATGGATATACATGTAGACTCAGAGAAATATACACATGCATACACACACACACACACACACACACACACACACACACACACACACAGGAATCTTACTCATGGATCCACTTGAATGACCTGTGACCTAGAGCTTTGGTGTTCATGCAGTACTGGGCCAGGGAGAGGTCTCACTCACCAAGTGGATAATGCTTGCTAAAGTCAGGAGGATCAGGAGTTCAAATTCATGCCCAGTTCATGTTGAGTTAGAGATCAGCCTGGGATTCATGTCATTACCCTTGTGTATTTGCATGTGTGTATATGTCTGTGTCTATGTACATGTGTGTTTATATATACATGTACATACACACAGATTACACACGCATGCACACACACACAACAGCCACATGGCCTCACCGATCCACGTGAATGACATGTGACTTAGAGCTTTCGAGATGATGCTGTACTGGCCAGGGAGAGGTCTCACTCACCAGCTGAAAAGGTTTGCCAGAGTCAGGAGGATCAGGAGTTCAAATTCATGCTTCACCTCATGATGAGTTAGAGATCAGCCTGGGATTCATGTGATGTCCCCTATGTATGTCCCTGTGTGTATATGTGTTTGTGTATGTTCATATGTATGTATGTGTAAATATGCTATACTGGGCCAGGGAGAGGTCTCACTCACCTGGTGAAAATGTTTGCTAAAGTCAGGAGGATCAGGAGTTCAAATTCATGCTTAACTTCACAATGAGTTAGAGATCATTCTGTGATCCATGTGATTGCCCCCAGTGTATGAGTATATGTGTATTCTTGTGTTTCCATGTGCACATGTGTATGTGAATACCCACATACATATACACATACACACACTTACAGACACTGACACACACACACACACACACACACACACACACCCATGAATGGCCCTCATTGATACATTTGAGTGATCTGTGACCTAGAGCTTTAGAGAGTATGCAATACTGGGCCAGGGATAGGTCTCCCTCACCATCTGAAAATGTTTGCTAAAGGCAGGAGTATCAGGAGTTCAAAATCATGCTTAATTTCATGATGAGTTTGAGATCAGAGTGGGATTCATGTGATGCCTCCTGTGTATGTGCCTGTGTTTATAATTTTGTGTACATGTACATGTGTGTATATGAACATACATGTAGACACACAGAAACATACACAAGCATGCACACACACGCATGAATCCCACTTTAATCCATTTGAATGATCTGTGACTTAGAACTTTAGAGATTATGCAGTACTGGGTCAGGGAGAGGTCTCACTCATCAGGTGAATATGCTTTCCAGAGTCTGTAGGATCATGAAATCACGTAAACACTTAACTTCATGATGAGATAGAGATCAGACTGGGATTTATTTGATACCTTCCATGTATGTGCATGTGTGTATATGTGTGTGTGCTTGTGCATGTGTGTATATGAATATACATATACATACACACAAATGAATAGCTCTCATCAATCCATTTGAATTATATGTGACTTAGAGTTATAGAGATTATGTAGTTCTGGGCCATGCAGACATGTCATTCACAAGGTAAAAAATGCCTGCCCGAGTCAGGAGGATCAGGAGGTCAAATTCAGGCTTCACTTCATCATGAGTTGAAGATCAGCTTGAGACTCATGTGATGCCCACTATGTATGTGCATATGTGTATATGTATGAGGGTATGTACATGTGTGTATATGAATATGCATATACATACCCACATATACACATACGTATGCACACACAAACACATGGCACTCATCAATCCACTTATATGGTATGTGACTCAAAGCTTTAGAGATGATGCAGTATTGGTCCAGGAAGAGTTCTCACTAAGAAGTTGAAATCGCTGCTGTGAGTCAGGAGGATCAAGAGTTCAAATTCATGCTTAACTTCATAATGTGTTAGAGATCAGCCTGGGATTCATGTGATGCCCACTATGTATGTGCATATGTGTATATGTATGAGGGCATGTACATGAGTGTATATGAATATGCATATACATACCCACATATACACGTATGCACACACAAACGCATGGCACTCACTGATCCACTTATATGGTATGTGACTCAAAGCTTTAGAGATGATGCAGTACTGGGCCAGGGAGAGTTCTCACTAAGAAGTTGAAATCGCTGCCTAGAGTCAGGAGGATCAAGAGTTCAAATTCATGCTTAACTTCATAATGTGTTAGAGATCAGCCTGGGATTCATGTGATGCCCACTATGTATGTGCATATGTGTATATGTATGAGGGCATGTACATGTGTGTATATGAATATGCATATACATACGCACATATACACACACGTATGCACACACAAATGCATGGCACTCACTGATCCACTTATATGGTATGTGACACAAAGCTTTAGAGATTATGCAGTATTGGTCCAGGAAGAGTTCTCACTAAGAAGTTGAAATCGCTGCCTAGAGTCAGGAGGATCAAGAGTTCAAATTCATGCTTAACTTCATAATGTGTTAGAGGTCAGCCTGGGATTCATGTGATGCCCACTATGTATGTGCATATGTGTATATGTATGAGGGCATGTACATGAGTGTATATGAATATGCATATACATACCCACATATACACGTATGCACACACAAACGCATGGCACTCACCGATCCACTTATATCTCAAAGCTTTAGAGATGATGCAGTACTGGGCCAGGGAGAGGTCTCACTCACCAGGTGAAAATGCTTGCTAAATTCAGGAGGATCAGGAGTTCAAAGTCATGCTTAACTTCATGATGAGTTAGAGATCAGCCTGGCATTCATGTGATTGCTCCCTATGTATGTGCATGTGTGTACTTGGGTATGCATGTACATGTGTGTATATAAATATACATATACATGCACACTCATGTACACACGCACACAGAAACACACAGACAAGAACGACACTCATCGATCCATCTGCATATGTGTCTCAGATCTTTAGAGATCATGCAGTACTGCTCCTGGGAGAAGTCTCACACATGAGGTGAAAACGCTAAAGTCTAAAGGATCATGCAATCAAAAACATACTTAACTTCCTGATGAATTAGAGATGAGCTTGGAATTCATGTGATGCCCACTATGTATATCCATGTGTGTATATCTATGTGTGTCTGTACATGTGTACATGTGTATATTAATATATATATATATATATATATATATATATATATATATATATATATATACACACACACACATACACACATTTACATGCACACAACTAACTATGGCACTCATCTACCCATAAGAATGATATGTGACTTAGATCTTTAGAGATTGTGTAGTACGTGATCAGGGAGAGGTCTAACACACCAGGTTAAAATGTTTGTCAGAGACATGAGGATCAGGAGTTCAAATTCATGCTTAACATCATGATGAGTTAGAGGTCAGCCTGGGATCCATGTGATGCTGCTATGTTTGTCCATGTGTGTATACATGCCTGTGCATTTGCCTGTGTGTATGTGAATATACATATACATACACACACATACACATGCGTGCAGCACACACACACACAAACATACACAAATGGCACACAGTGATCCTTTTGAAGTATATGCGACTTAGAACTTAGAGGTTATGCAGTGCTGGGCCAGGGAGCTGCCTCACTCACCAGGTGCAAACTCTTTCCAGGGTGAGGCAGATCAGGAGTTCGAATTCATGCTTCATTTCCTAGTGAGTTAGAGATAAGCCTAGGGTTCATGTGATGCTTGTGTATGTTCATGTGTGTATATGAATGTGTGCGTGTACATGTTTGTATGTGAATATACATATACATACACAGACAAATACACAAGCATGCGTGCGCACACACACACACACACACACACACACACACAGCACTTATTGTTCCCCTTAAAAGATATGTGACTTAGAGAAACCCTTGCCAGAGTCAGGAGGATCAGGAGTTCAAACTCAGGCTTACATTCATGATGAGTCAGAGATTAGCCTTGGATTCCTGTGATGCCCCTATGTATGTGACTGTGTGTAAGTTTTTGCGTGTATGTACATGTGTGTATATGGATATACATGTAGACTCAGAGAAATATACACATGCATACACACACACACACACACACACACACACACACACACACACACACAGGAATCTTACTCATGGATCCACTTGAATGACCTGTGACCTAGAGCTTTGGTGTTCATGCAGTACTGGGCCAGGGAGAGGTCTCACTCACCAAGTGAATAATGCTTGCTAAAGTCAGGAGGATCAGGAGTTCAAATTCATGCCCAGTTCATGTTGAGTTAGAGATCAGCCTGGGATTCATGTCATTACCCTTGTGTATTTGCATGTGTGTATATGTCTGTGTCTATGTACATGTGTGTTTATATATACATGTACATACACACAGATTACACACGCATGCACACACACACAACAGCCACATGGCCTCACCGATCCACGTGAATGACATGTGACTTAGAGCTTTCGAGATGATGCTGTACTGGCCAGGGAGAGGTCTCACTCACCAGCTGAAAAGGTTTGCCAGAGTCAGGAGGATCAGGAGTTCAAATTCATGCTTCACCTCATGATGAGTTAGAGATCAGCCTGGGATTCATGTGATGTCCCCCATGTATGTGCCTGTGTGTATATCACCTTGGAATTCATGTGATGCCCCCAATGTAGGTGCATGTGTGTATTCTTGCGTGTACATGTACATGTGTGTATATGAATATATAAGCATACACACATATGCACACAGGCATGCACACACACATACCCAAATGGCACTAATCTGCTTATGTGAATGATTTGTGTCTTAAGTCTTTAGAGACTATGCTGTATTGGGCCAGGAGAGGTCTCACTCACCAGGTAAAAATGTTTGCCACATTCAGGAGGTTCAGGAGTTCAGATTCAGGCTTACAGTCATGATGAGTTAGAGATCAGCCTGGGATTCATGAGATGCCCCCTACATATGTGCATGTGTTAATGTTTTTGTGTGCATGTACATGTTTGTATATGAATATACATGTACACTCACAGAAACATACACATGCTTGCACACACATGCAGGAATCCCACTCACAGATCCACTTGAATGACATGTGACTTAAATCTTTAGAGAGTATGCAGTGCTGGGCCAGGGAGAGGTCTCACTCACCAGGTGAAAACTGTTTCCAAAGCATGTGGGTCAGGCGTTCAAATTCATGTTTCTCTTCATGTTGAGTTACAAATCAGCCTGGTTTTAATGTGATGCCCTCTATGTATGTGCATGTGTGTATATGTCTGTGTGTATGTGTACATGGACATACACACACACACTCCAAACATGCATGCACACATACACAGGCATGCAACACACAGAGCCACACAAATAAATGGGTCTCATTGATCCTTTTGACTTAGATTTTATTTGACTTAGATTTATTAATTAAACTTAGTTTTATTGATTATGTGGTTCTGGGACTGGGGGACCTATCATTCACCAGGTGAAAAATGCTTGCCAGAGTCAGGAGGATCCAAAGTTCAAATTCATGCTTAACATCTGGGTGAATTCAAAATCACCTGGGGATCCATGTGATGCCCCATATGTATGTGCATGTGTGTATATGTATGTGGGCATGTACATGTGTGTATATGAATATGCATATACATACACACATATACACACACACATGCACACATACAATGGAATGGCCCTCATTAATCCTCTTGTGTGATATGTGACTCAGAGCTTCAGAGATTATGCAGTATTGGGTCAGGAGGAGTTCTCACTAACAAGTTGAAATCGCTGGCCAGAGTCAGGAGGATCAGGAGTTCAAATTCATGCTTCACTTCATGTTGAGGGGGATATCAGTCTGGGATTCATGTGATGCCCCCTATGTATGTGCATGTGCATATATGTCTGTGAGTATGTCCATGTGTGTATATATATATCTACATGGACATACTCACAAACACACACACATGCACACACACACACACACAGACACCAAAATGGCAGCCATCCATTCATTTGAATAACATGTGACTTACAGCTTTAGAGGGAATATAGTACTGGGCCAGGAAGAGGTCTCACTCAGCAGGTGAAAATGTTTACCAGAGTCAGGAGGATCAGGAGTTCAAATTCAGGCTTAACGTCTTGATGAATTAGAGACCACCCTAGGATTCATGTGATGTCCCCTATATATGTGCATGTGTGAATATGTCTGTGTTTATGTACATGTTTGTATATGAATATACATGTACATGCACACAAACATACACAGGCATGCACATACACACACACACTAATCCCACTCACCGATCAACGTGAATGATTTGCGACTCAGAGCTTTAGAGATGATGCGGTACTGGGCCCGGGAGAGGTCTCACTCACCAGGTGACAAACGCTTGTCAAAGTCAGGAGGATCAGGAGTTCAAATTCATGCTTTACCTCATGATGAGTTAGAGATCAGCCTGGGATTCATGTGATGTCCCCTATGTATGTGCCTGTGTGTATATATGTGTTTGTGTGCATGTACATGTGTGCATATATACACATACATATGCACACATGCATGCACACACAGATGTATTGCACTCATCCATCCACTTGAATGACATATGACTTAGATCTTTAGAGAGTATGCCATACGGAGCCAGGGAGAGATCTTATTCACCAGGTAAAAATGCTTGCCAAAGTCAGGAGGATGAGTTCAAATTCAGGCTTCACTTTATGATGAGTTTGAGATCAACCTGGGATTCATGTGATGCCCCCTATGTATGTGCATGTGTGTATACTTGTGTGTGCATGTACATGTGTGTATATGGATATCCATATACACACACATACACAGGATGGCACTCACTGATCCACTTGAATGACAGGTGACTTAGAGCTTTATAGATGATGCAGTGCTGGACCCGGGAGAAGGCTCACTCACCAGGTGAAAATGCTTGCCCTGGAAGCTTGCCAGGCTGAGTATGGTGCCCAGAACTCAGCACACATGCAAGTTATGGTGTGTTTCTTTTGGTTTTCTTGTACCTCCAAATTTTCTTTGACTTTTCAGATGGCAATGGAACTTAATTTAAAATTTTTCTTTCATCTGGTCCTGGGAGCCTACCTGATCAATACCTATGGAAACACAAGTGTACTTTCTTGTCTTCTTTTTCATTCTTCACCAAAAAGGTCACTTTTGATTGAATGGGGTTAAGAGTGTTAAGCTGGGTTGCTTTTAATATTGAAAATATTTCTCCTCATTAAATAGTAAGAATCCTTTTGCTTACTTAATAACTCTTTAAGGTTTTTGGAAGTGTTTTTTTTTTCTGTCAACACTTGATATTTATATGATATTAGAGTGTTGTCGCAGATATCTTTGTCTCATAACGTAATTCAGACTAGCCTGTTGTGCTTGCTTTTACACAGAGAAGTGTTGTAATTGGTATACTAAGGGTGTCTCAGCGTAATTCTTATTCTATTAGACGCAGGTTGTGGCTAGTGTTCAGCTCAAATGGATTCTCTGGTTCCCCCGATCTTGAGGAAGGTTCCATTGTTTTTCTGCACTATTCCCTGATTGTAAATAAAAAGAACTCCTGGGAGTGAATGAGCGCTTGCTGTTTTAAATGACCTGGGGACACTCTGAGACATGTAGGCGACTATTCTAGTTCATCCTCTAGTTTCCATTGTTTTTCAGTTGATTTTTGTGTCTGAAATACCAGCTCCTGGTCCCGTGTGAGGATGCCAAAGTAGAATCTAGTTTGCGAGTGTTTTCTTATCAATTATGCTGGTGTCTTTAGAAATCTGTTATCAGGTCTTATTCCTCCCAAGTGCCTTGTCCTTCTTCTTGCTGATGTCTGGACTCAGACCTGAGTGTTTGGGCTCACTGGTTCTTTTCTCTGTGGGACTTACTTCTCTCTCAGGAAGAACTGTGTCTCTTTCCTAGGTTCTGTGATGGTGGAGTCTTTGTTTTCTTTTTCTCTCCCTTCCCCTCCCCTCACTTCCTCTCTTCTTTCCTCCCTTCCCTCCCCTCCTGTCCCTTCCTCTCCCCTTCCCTCCATTCCTTTCACCTCCATTTTTGTCCTTCCCTTTCCTTCTTTCCTTTTTTCACTTGTTAAAAAAAGATGGGTTCAAATGCTTTTTCAGCATCCAATGAAATGACCATGTGGTTTTTTTCTTTGATTTTGTTTATGTGGTGGATTGCATTGATGGATTTCCTTATATTGAACTATCCCTGCATCCCTGGGATGAAGCCTACTTGATCATGGTGGATGATAGTTTTGATGTGTTCTTGGATTTGGTTGGCAAGAATTTTATTGAGTATTTTTGCATTGATGTTCATAAGGGAAATTGGTCTGAAGTTCTCTTTCTTTGTTGGATCTTTGTGTGGTTTTGGTATCAGCGTAATTGTGGCTTCATAGAAGGAATTGGGTAGTGTTCCTTCTGTTTCTATTTTGTGGAATAGTTTGAAGAGTATTGGTGTTAACTCTTCTTTGAAGGTCTGATAGAATTCTGCACTGAAACCATCTGGTCCTGTGCTTTTTTTGGTTGGAAGACTTTCTATGACTCCTTCTATTTCTTTAGGGGTTATGGGACTGTTTAGATGATCTATTTGGCCCTGATTTAATTTTGGTATTTGGTATCTGTCAAGGAAATTGTCCATTTCCTCCAGGTTCTCCAGTTGTGTTGAGTATAGGCTTTTGTAGTAGGATCTGATGATTTTTGAATTTCCTCAGTTTCTGTTGTTATATCCCCCTTTTCATTTCTAATTTTGTTAATTTGGATACTTTCTCTCTGCCCTTTGGTTAGTCTGGCTAAGGGTTTATCTATCTTGTTGATTTTCTCAAAGAATCAGCTCCTGGATTCGTTGATTCTTTGTATGGTTCTCTTTGTTTCCACTTGATTGATTTCAGCCCTGAGTTCGATGATTTTCTGTCTTCTACTCCTCCTGGGGGAATTGGCTTCTTTTTGTTCCAGGGCTTATAAAGCGAAGCACTGACTGACTGAGTCATCTTTCCAACCCAGATGACTTTTTATATTTGTCTGCTCTGCTCTCTGTCAGTAAAATATGAGCCCCACGAAGGAAAGGGCTGAGTCAGTTTGCTTGTCCTCCCTAATCCCAGCACTAGAACTGCAGCACACCCAGCACACAGAGGGCCAGCTTACTCTTTTTGTGGGTGAAGGAAGGAATGTCTAGGATGGAAGCTGGGCCCATCCTTGAGGACTGACACAAGTGTCCTTCCTTAAACTTTGCTCGTAACCCCATTCCAAGGCAGAGAAAAGGGGCCCAGGGCCACTGAGGTAGCCTTGAGGCAGGACTGACTCACCTCTTCATACCAGAATGTGGCTGCACTCAGAGTTGTTGTACTTGGATAGAATCTGGAATGGTGATGCTAAAGAGTGACAGTGTGTGTGTGCGTGATATGTGTGTGGTGTGTGTGTGATGTGTGTACATGTGTGTGTGTGTGTGATATGTGTGTGGTGTGTGTGTGATGTGTGTACATGTGTGTGTGTTGTGTTTGCATGTGTGTAATATGTGTGTTGTGTTGTATGTGTGTGTGATGTGTGTGTGGTGTGTGTTTGTGTGTGTGTGGCAGCAGGGCATCACTCATGGCACGAGTCACACATTGAACAGGACCTTTGTTGACTGACACATAATCTGACTTTGCATTATACTAGAACAAAGATAATTTTTTTTGTCACAGAAGTCCTTTTACAGCCATTAGTGAAAACTTGAAAAAGTACAAAAAGGTTAAAGATATTTGCCACAAATTCAAAACAATTATTTTTTTTAAATATTTTTCTTCTTTACATATTTTGTATAAGTCTAGTAATTTCATATGTCTGCAATTAGTCCTTCTAACTGAAGGCCATAGCATTTTTTTCTCATGATTTCTCCACCTCCAACCATGCATTATCATGCCTATATGATATCCTAGGGGCTTAAAGGGGTCTTGAGTAAACTCTCACATCATTTTCTGTTAATGGAAAGTTACTTCTGCCTTCAGAAAGTTGCTGTACATTTCCCAACATAGAACCGGTTTTCTCCGTCGGAGGGGTCATTTTTCTGAGATAAATTCCTAGGACTGAAACCACGGCAAAGGACACAGCTCTTCCTACTGTTACGGTTTTCAAAGGCAGTGTCCAGTTGCACAACCATACTTAATGGCTGTTTGGTGTCTGTTCATTTGTATCACAAGAAAAATGGGTCACCACCCTCTTCCTTCTTGCATGCATACCATTTGGAACGTCCTCATTCAAAATGAAGAGTAAAAAAGGCTTAAATACCTTCAATGGTTGCCATTCACACAGTCTCAGTCAGCGGCTTCTCAGGGTTGTGAGGGCTGGAGGGGTTTTATTTCCTCTTTATTTTTTTCCTCCTCTTTGCTGCTTTCTTCCCTCCCCCCTGGTTTAAAACAAGTTTTCCTAGCTGTGCTTAAGCTCTGTTCTTCTTGTTCGGCCTCTGTTGATGAATGAGTGTAATTGACCCCTGTTGTCACTATTATACAATCCTTGGCAATTTGTTTTTTATGTAGTAGTTATTTTCTGAGCTGCCTCAAAACTGCGTGACAAAAAGAGCTCATTATCAGCCCAAAGGAAGAGAATTTTAAATGACAGAATGAATAACAGTCCTAAGGAGAAGGGGGAGGAGGAGTTTAAGCCATTACGATTTCCGAATAAATGAGTGAGTTCTAGGGTCAAGATAATTAATTGCTGCTTAGCTGAAGCCCAGCAAGCCTTGATTATATCTAGAAATTATTAGATTAAAAATGGCTTCCCCATGGACACTGTTGCACTCTGGATGTATAGAAGGATTATCTCCAGGTCCAAGTTGGTACTCAGTGTGACACTTTGCAGCCCATTAGAAGTTAGTTTTAGAAAACCTGGCTAAATAAACATCCATGCACACCAATCAGGGGTGACTTCCAAATAAGACCATGTTATCTGAACCTACATGAGCCATACAGAACACCCACATACAGTTCTCACAGTTCTATAAGTATTAGAAAATACATGGCTCAGTTTGTAAAGTCGTTGTCTCTCCAACATGAAGACCAGAGTTGGGTCTCCGGGAAGAGCGCGAAGCATGATGTAGCATGTGTCTGTAAAGCCCAGGCATGATGTGGCATGTGTCTGTAAGCCCAGGTATGATGTAGCATGTGTCTGTAAAGCCCAGGCATGATGTGGCATGTGTCTGTAAGCCCAGGTATGATGTAGCATGTCTCTGTAAAGCCCAGGCATGATGTGGCATGTGTCTGTAAGCCCAGGCATGATGTGGCATGTGTCTGTAAGCCCAGGCATGATGTGGCATGTGTCTGTAAGCCCAGGCATGATGTGGCATGTGTCTGTAAGCCCAGGCATGATGTGGCATGTGTCTGTAAGCCCAGGCATGATGTGGCATGTGTCTGTAAGCCCAGGCATGATGTGACATGTGTCTGTAAGCCTAGCACTTTGGAGGCAGAAGCTAGCAAGAACCTGAGGGCCCTTTGGTTGGCCAGCATAGGCTACTTGGTGAGTTTCAGGCCACTGGGCACTCCTGGAAACTAAACAACAAAACTGTATATTGCATCAGGAAATGATAGTAAAGGTTGTTCTCTGCCCTACACACACACACACACACACACACACACACACACACACATACTTCTTCATGAATACAAACTCAACCAGGTGTGAAAGCATGATGCCATCTGTCCCTTTAGGATTTTCCAGGTATTTCTACCACATACTCTCATGAAGTTTTGATGTTTACTTTTGCACATGTGTGTGCATTTGTGTTTGTGTGTGTGTGTGTGTGTGTGTGTGTCTGTGTCTGTGTCTGTGTGTCTGTGTGGGTATTTACCACGTGTATGATAATGATGGGTAGCCAAAAGAGAGCCTCAGGTCCTCGGGAGCTGGAGTTAATGGTTGTAAGCTGCCTGGTGGAGGTGTTGGAACTGACTTCTGTCCTCTGGAAGAGCAGCCTCCTGGTCTCCAGCCCCTTGCATAAACTTTTTTATTCACAGACAGAATTAATTGAGGAAGTAGTGAGATTACAGGGAAGAGATTCTAGACAGAAGCCAAGGCTGACCTTAGTTACCTCAGCTTCAGATTGTTTCAAGCTCAAAGGACTTTGTGCTTTGAGAAAACACAAACAAAATACAGAAAACACGGCAGTCCGAGGAGTAGAGGCTTCTGTGACAAAGCCCCTCTACGTGAAGGAAGCAGTCCTGTTAAGTGGCTGTCTTTCGTACCTTCCTGCCGAGGATGCCGAACAGAGATTGGGAGACAAGGGTCTCCTCTTGTGTAAGCCTTTGGAGGTAGATAGAAGATTCTGGGAGGGGCTTGAGAATCAAGTGTGGTGAATTCAGTTGAATTGTTCAGATCTTAACTATGCGACACATGGGATGGGCATATATGTGTACTCATCCTGGCGAACATGAGAAGATGTTTGAGGAGATAGGAGCACCTCTGGACCCTAAATGAGAAAGGCCAAACTGGGAAGGAAAACCCCAGCGCATACAGACAGCATCTGTGCAGTCACACTGATGCACGGGCTTAAGGAAGAGGGCGTGGAGGGTCTACTTGTTTTGCTTTGATTAGGAAGGATGAGCAGGCAAAAATACAGCCTGATTACCAGAAAGGTTGTGCTGCTGGTGCCTTCATCTAGTGCCTTCTCTTTGTGGGTTCAAGGTCACGTAAATTAAGTCTGTAAGAGATTTCTGGAGCATGCACGTGAACACACACACACACACACACACACATACACACACACACACTGCACAAAGAATGCACTCTTGTCAGATTCTCAGCTGTTCTTCTCAGTAACCAGTATCCTCATTGTCAAGAGCTTCCCTAAGGCCCATGGTTGGTCCCAACTTCCTTCTGTGGTTTCAGGTCCTAGGTGATCACAATGGTAGCACACCTCCCAAACCTGTACTTAAATCCAGTTTCTTAAGCGTTTTCCCTTGATCATCAGTGATGCTCTCCTGCCTGCAAAGAGGTTCTAAATGTACATTTCTTATGTTTCTCAGGGAGACGCGCCCACCCACCCCAGCCAGGGTGATCATTTGTGTGGAATCTAGTTTAGCTAAGACCATGCTATCTGTGTCTCTTCCCTCACAGGTTACTCAGGCCAGGACTTTAACTGGGTGGATTATCACAAGCAGCGCGAGGCAGAAGAAGCCCCTCCTTTCTGCTTCAAAAACGTAAGGCTCTTCCCATCTGCTCCCGTTTAAGTGGTAGAGGCTACTCCCTGTAAGTTTTGTGACTTTTCTCCTATTTGGGGACCGAGCGTGGAGTGCCGCCTGGCCCAGGAAGACCGTGAACGCGCCACTGGCTTTGAGCAAGCTTCATTGCATACTGCGTGTGTTAGGATAGCACCAGGCTGCTCTGATAAACCGACTAGCAAATGCACGTTAGCTTGACCGCGTTCGAGCTTAGCACTTACCTTCGGAAGAGTCAAGGGTAAGAGATGCTCTGCCTTCGCTGTTTGCTCAAGTGTGTTCTCCTGGGCGGGGGTGTGGCTTACCTGATAGAATGCCTGCCTGGGGTGTGTGAAGCCCCGGTATCCGTTCCCAGACCTGCATAGACTAGGTGTGGTAGTGTATCCTGTAATCCCTTCACTGTGCACATAAAGGCAAAAAGACTAGAGGTACATAGGGGTTCCCTGCTTCACAGTGAATTCAAAGCTAGCCCAGGCTACAAGAAACCTTCATTTCAATAAACAAACAAACGTAGAAACAAACACTTTAGGAAGTGCTTTCGTAACTAGTAAGATGCCAGCTAAACAGCTTTGGCTGTGCCACCTTTGAACTTAAATTATTGCCACCACAGCTGTATTTTCGTGATATGAACGAGTGATGGATAAAGGAAGTTACTGAGGAGCAGGAGGTAAGAAGATAAAGTTTAGTAAAGTAGTTGCTAGACTGTTCTCTTAAGTCTCATCAGCCCTGGAGACTGTAGGGAGGGATATGAGACAGTACCTCTGTTTTGAAAAACAAAGCATCGGTATCCTAAGTGTCTTCCACATACCTGTAGTTAGGAAAATAAATCTCCTAGGCTAAGAAGAGATGACACACTCTTTGAACTGAGACCTGCAGCTCTGCACTCTATGTAGCATCGCTAACCAAAAGGCTTGCTTCTGATCTCATGTGCCCGGAGCTACTGAATGACTGTCCACCTCACAGGGATAGCAGAATTCAGAGAGCAACCCTTGGTTTCACAGAAGCACATTCGAGCATAAGTCAAAAGAAGGTGATGACAAATGAAAGCGTTTGAATTCTGGGGTCAGGCAAAGTCGCAGGTATAGAGGACCATGAGCAGTGGGGTTGGACATCAAGACTCTCTTGACTGTTAAGACTGCTTGCCTAATGACATTAACATTGTATACAATGATTTCTATGCCAAAGCGTCGAGCTGTTGTGGATGTGTTTCAAACCATGTGGTGTGATGGGGACAGGTATGGCTATGTCCCAGGTCCTCTTGAGGCTTATCAAATTCGGTGACGCATGCCTTTTTATTATGTTGCTGAACTCAGAATTATGTCACTGTCTCAGAATCTACTGACCTGTCTTTCCTGGAGGACTGAGGTCACAGAGGCCCATGAAGCCACAAAACCTGTTCCTGTTGGGAGTTCTGTCTCACAAGAGAAGCATTCCTTTTTTGACTCTTTATCTTTAGAAAGATAAAGTAACCAGTGCTGGGATTATTATACGATGCACACATGGCTTTTTTCATGGGGGCCGGGAATCTGAACTCTTATGCTAAAAGTGCAGATATTTTACCTACTGAGCCACCTCTCCAGCACCCAGAAATTTCCCTTTTATCCAGGAGTGTCTACATGGCATTTCATTCTGGATCAATTAACCGCAGACCAGTTGGCTTTGGATCATCCAGGATTCAGTCACCAAGATCAAATCTCGCTTTAATGAATTTGCTGGCATATTCATTAGGAGTGCTTTTGTTTCTGCCGCCCCCAACCCCATTTATTTAGTAGACAGGAGAGCCGTCTGCCTGCCGGCACACACGTCCCATCCTGCGACTCTGCTGAATGTGTTAGCTTGCTACAAGTGCTCTTTAATGGAATGCTTATTGTGAATTCATTTTTTAATCACGCATCTCATGTGTACCCGAGGAGAGCCATGTGCAGGATGCTTTTCCCCTGGGGATGCTTTAACAATCAGAGTTGGTTACAGGATGGATTGACAGAGCCAAATGCTCAGTAAAAGAAACCCAGAGGTAACAGTTTTGTTATTGATCCTTTATAAATCACCCTCGAGCAGCGAGAGGAAATGAAAAGAGGTTATGTGGTTGTCGCTTTTCCTTATTAAGTGAAATGAAATGCTTTTTGACTTCGAGTTTCTCCAGGAAGCCATCCAGCTCTGCTAGGCTTCATACATAATTGTGTGAATGAGATAGGGAGACTTTCAGGAAAAAAAAAAACATTAAAAAAAACAAAAACAAAAAAACCACTCTCTGAAAACATGTCTGCTTCCTATTTCCAGAGAAAAGTGAAAGGAATGGCCAAAACGACTTTTTAAAATGGGCAGAACATGATTTTTGCTCTGATTACATAAAGATACGATTGCCTTTTCAACTGCTTTTATAAAAAGACTCTTAAATCTAAATTACTCTGATTTCTCTCCCCCCAATAGTCACATAATGGTATATCTTTTATTTGTCTTAGGAATCTGTTTAGATGAGTTTATATATTTCAAAGTAGATATGGTTTTTTTATAGTACTCTAGCATATTTGATTGCAATTTATAGTAGCTGCTGCATGGGGAAAGTCACATTTATTGGAGAGTAATATTTGGTGAGAGGCTTGTTCATTGTATGGAGAAAACTCATTCAGAATTGATTCTCTGGAAATAGCTACTTAACTCCAAAATCAGGACCAAAACAACTCATGAGTATAGTGGAGCACACGCACACATGGAGGGGAGCACACGGTTGGAAAGAGGGACCATGGGTAGTGTTCCGATCTCCATACTCACAGTGTGACGACAACCCAAGCTGACAACAGGTGGGGCAACTGAAAGAGTTGTGTGAAACTCAGTCTTTCCGCCCTCACACCTCAGACTCTAGAGTCCAGGTAAATAGCACAAACACAGATACGGGAAAGTGAGATAATATTTCAGACAGTGGAGAACCATTTGGGCAAAGCCCAGAGTCCTGCTCATTGAATGCCTCCTTCAGGGTTGGTAGACTCTTGCTTGAATCAGCTATGTTGAAGAAGTCTCCCATTAGCCTGGGTGAGGAAAGAAGATAAGTATGGCATTTAAACTGCTTCTAAAGAGACAGAGTTTGTCAGTTGAATTCATTTAAGAAGATAGTTTGGTGAAACAGAAGACAAAAAACAAAAATCCCATATCCCTGTAGGGATACAGCACAACCCAGAGTTCCTGTGTCATCGATTTAGGACATACATATTTTGATCAGGAGTGTCCCAAGACATGCAGAAGCTGGAAAACCCATATTACTCCTGAGAAGGAAAAAAAGGAGAGCAAACCCATCATGATCCAGACGCTGGGATTGGCCGGCACCATTGCACGGCCGTTACTGTACTGATGGAATCTCTGGGATGGAGAGCGTGGCTCCCACTGTTTGGTTCCCTCACCAGCAACTTTAGCATCCTCAAGGGGCTCACTGGAAATACTGATCCTTTAGTCCTTTGGTGTTTATGATACACCCTGTAGGTCGAGAACAGCCAATGTGAAGGAAAGTATCCTTGCTATTCATGCAAAGATGGGAAATAAACGCTGTCAGCGGAAGAGAATCTGGAATCGAGAAGAATCTTTTGAGCTAAAGGAGTTGTTTACTAGAACCAGAACAGAAATGAGTGTTCCTGACCTTGAATGTAGAAATTGCAGGAGATTAAAGACGAAAACAAAACGAAACGAAACGAAACAACCGAACAAATAGACAAGTTTTGAAAATGATTCAGTGTTCCCCAACCGGCAAATGGGTTGATAAATTGTGGTGTATATATATTAGCTATTCAGCCATAAAATAAGGCAGGTCACGTGTGACTCCTGCTGGAATGATCCACAGATACCTTTTGCTAAGCATAGTGGTTTCATTTCTCTTGCTGTGATAAATATCTTGAGTAAGTACAACTTAGGTGGAAGATTCTATCTTAACAGCCTTCAGATGAAGGCAGGGAAGTCAAGGCTGGTCCTCAAAGCTGGTCGCTTTACAGCTTCAGTCTTGAACAAAAATCCAAGCTCCCCCGCTGTGTACTGTCACAGTTCAGGACCCAGCCCAGGAAATGTTGACATTTACATTCAGGATTGGACTTTAATCTCTCAACCAGAGATCAAGACAATCCCCACAACATGTTCTCTGGCCAACCTGATCTGAATAATTTCTCATTAGGACTCTGCCCAGATCATTCTAGGTTGTGGGAAGTTGACTATTTTTTTTAAATGCACAGCAAGAGTTTTTTGTTTGTTTGTTTTGTTTTGCTTTGTTTTTTTGTTGTTTCCCCCCTAAAGGTTTATTTATTCATTGTATGTCTGTAAGTACACCCTAACTGTCTTCAGACACACCAGAAGAGGGCATTAGATCTCATTACGGATGGCTGTGAGCCACTATGTGGTTGCTGGGAATTGAACTTAGGACCTCTGGAAGATCAGCCAGTGCTCTTAACCGCTGAGCCATCTCTCCAGTCTGCAAGTTGACTTTTAAAACTAGCCATTAACTAAGTGAGAGAAGACAGACTCCTAAAGCTTCATAGAGTGCAAATCTATCTATGTGATAATATAAAATAAGTAGATGGAATATAGAAGTGAAAGCCACATCAACGGCCCGTAGGAACTGAGCATCAAGGTCTGGGTATGCTGGGGCCAGTGCAAGGGTGCTGGGGGTGGACTGGGGCTGTTCTGCACCATATGGTTGTGGGCACATATGGTTGTGGGCACATATGGTTGTGGGCACATATGATTGTGGGCACATATGGTTGTGGGCATATATGGTTGTGGGCACATATGATTGTGGCCATATATGGTTGTGGGCACATATGATTGTGGCCATATATGGTTGTGGGCACATAAGGTTGTGAGCACTGGGTCAGCAGCTTTATCTTTATAGATCAACTAGATCAACCAGGGCTTCCTAAACAGTGGATTATATATATATATCTTGATGTGTGTGCATGCATGAATGTGTATGTTTAGAGTATGAGGGTGGAGTGTGCATGTTTCAAGTATTTGCACACGTGTGTGTGTGTGTGTGTGTGTGTGTGTGTGTGTGTAGGGTATGTGGGAGCAGGTGTACATGTTTCAAGTATGCATGTGTGTGAATGCATGTGCAGGCCTGAGGACAACCTCTGATGTCATTCTTCAGATGTCATCCACTATTTTTTTAAACACAAAGCCTCTGCTGACCTGCAGCTCCCCAAGTCAGTTAGACTGACTGGCTACCAAGCCCCAAGGACATGCCTGTCCCCTTCAGCAGTGCTGGGTTGCCGGTAAAGGCCATGACAACCTGCATTTTTTTTAAAATAAAAAAATGGATTAAGGGTGTAAACTCAGATCTTCTAGATTACGTGGCAAGTTTTTTACTGACTGAGGTATCTCTCTGTATCTCCCAGCTCCTACTGTATAAAAACATGCTAATTAGAAAAGTAAAGTGAAGAATATTTAGATGAATGCAGACTAAGGAATGTATCACCAACAGCCCCATGCTATAAGCTAAAGGGCATTCTTTACATGTCCTTTAAAAGAAAATGATACCAGATGGTTATTCCATCTGCCTCGTTTAACACCCTAGGTGTGGCTTTAGCAGGGGATATAGAAGAGTAGAGAAATGGTGCGTGTTAGAAATCCCGTAGAATGGAGGTTCACATGGTAGTAGAGAAAGGATGTGTCCATACCCTCATCTGCTTAGCAGAAGGTCTCAGGTGCCCGCTGTGTGTTAAGCGTGGAAATGACTATTGACCTGAGCAACCAAGAATGAGTGGCACTTTGCTCATGAGGAAAACAATCTGTAAACAAGTATGTTTGTCTCCAAAATAAGACACTCCCCGCCGGCCAGCTCCGTGTCCACCCTCCCTGCCGGCCAGCTCCGTGTCCACTCCCCCCGCTGGTAACTTTGTAGTCACCAATATCCTCTGCTGGGAACTACTGGCTCAGACTGGCTTCTCGTTCTCTTTCAGGCATTTTCTCGGGGCTTTGCCAAGAACATGAAGCTGGAAGCTGTGAACCCCAGGAATCCAGCAGAGGTGTGCGCGGCCACAGTGGTCAGCGTGAAAGGGCGCATGCTCTGGATCCATTTAGAAGGTATGCACAATCAGCTGCTGTTCAGGAGAACTTGGGGGTTCTCTTCAGAGGGTGGGATAGAGGAGAATTCAGCACTCTCATAAATGCCCCCTTGTTACCCTTCTATTTAAACAGATCTTAAATTATTCAGTGTTCTTAAATAAGTGAAACTAATCAAATACAAATTCATTCCAAGGCGCTCATCTTAACTAATAATTTCATGAAATGAGATGCTGGCGAGATAATTATGTTTGGAACACACTGGTCGTTTTACATCTATGATTATAAAAGCTAATGTTGCAATTAAATTAATATGAGTCACTAAAAATGGTATTTGAGGTCTTGGTCATTATGAGAACAAAATGATATATTTGCATGTTAATGTGGGCATACCCTTCACTTGGGTTTCTTCTGTAGATGCTTTTTTTCCCCTCAGAATACCAATGAAAGAATGGCTTCTCTCTCCAAATATATTTAGGCTTTTTTCTTTTCCTTCAATGAGGTTGAGACAGTTCTTTACAGATACAGTTTATTTTAGAATATACACAATATGCAGAGTAATGTATTTTGTGACTAAGACATTTTAGATTTAGGTAGAACATTATGTCTTCATGTGTTGCATTTTGATTTAGAAATTATTAAAATAGATTGTCTCTAAGTTCTTCCCATCTTTTCAAAGCATAATGATAGAATTCAGATGTTTGATGCATATGCAAAACAATAAGAATTGATGAGGCTAAAAAAATGTCTAGATTTCCAGGTATGTGTATAGTTTACATCTTACGACATGTGCCTGTCACTATTTATCTTAGTTACTTTTCTGTTACTGTGATAAAACACTGTGACCAAGAAAATATAAAAAGAAAGCATTAAATTGGGTGTGTGACTTCAGGGGTTAGAATCCATGAGAGTGGAGCTAAGTAACACAGCAGCAGGGACAGCAAAGACTTCATATCTTGATCTACCATGATCCTCCCATGAGGAAGCACTGGGAATAGTAACAGTCTTTTGAAACCTCAAAGCCTGCTTCCAGTGACACACTTCCTCCAACAAGGCCACACCTCCTAATCCATTCCAAATAGTTCCACCATCTGGAGACCATGAACTTATGAGGGGTGTGCTCCTTCAAACCAGTGCACTGTTGAAAACTTGGCAGTAATATCATGTGATCCTTATGTCCAGTGCAAACAAGTCTGAACATTACGTGGCAGGTTCTCAGGCTAATTCGTAGTCTCGTAAACATTGTCAAGTGGCTTGGAAGGTGTGAGACCTGATCTTCTTCCATGCCATCATGTTATTAATTTTCAGATAATAATAATGTAAACAGAGCTGTAAATCAGGTGTCAAAGTCCATCTGCAGTTAAGTAATTCTGAGAATGGTTTTGCCTTATGGATTCCTAGTGAGTGGTTTCTACTTCAAAACAAAGGTATAGGCAAAATGGTGACACCTTTGCTTTTACAAAGCGGACACCTTTGGTTTTGATGCTATTGTAGGCTCAGTTCTGTTGCTTTTGGAGTCACGAGGTCACTCCAGTGAATTTTTTTTTTTTGTACCTCACTTCTATCTATGTTTACTGAGCTACATTAATGAGACTGATGTTTCTATTTACATTAGCTGCAAAACAGAAATGGCGACTTCAGAAGCCTGTGCTGCTTCTTTCTTATTTAGCACATTGTGGTTGAGATTCCGTGCAGTCGTTGTTTATTTAGCAGTTTCTCTTTTCAGTATGCTTTGCAGCTGTTAATTACCTAACACAAACAGCAGTGTGAGTGTCCTGATTTTTATAGCTGGAGAGATGGCGAAGCTGTTAAGATCTGCCCAGGGTTCCTTCTCGGTGCTCTTGACATTTTCCGGTACTTAAATCACTAGACGCTGCAGCTTCCGCTTCCTGCAGGAGAGAGATGAGCAGCACTTGATGCATATTTAACATTTTGACCATACCTTTCCCCCTGATTTCCTCAAGATACAAATTTTGGGTTTTATAGGGAAAAAAAAAATCTACCTAAAACATCAAACAAACAAAAAACAAACCCAAAACCAAACCCCACCTCATGTCCAGTGTTATGTTTTATATTTATATTATTTTGTGTAATAATGAAAACTAAGAAACAAAAATTAGGGGGGGAAAGATATATATCTTCCAGACCTAATTTATATTTTAAAAAAGTGCTTTTAAGCTATTGGTTGAATATTTCCCAATGACTGTTGAGTATTCTATAGAGTTATTGTTCAAAATCATGCCCCTCTTTCATTACTTAAGAGGTATTTGCTGTGGAGATGTGAGGCTCTGAATTTGGATTTTGTGTGCCCACGAGAAAAACTGTTGCAAGGTGTCCTGTCAGTACCAGGAAGGCAACGATGGGCGGATCCCAAGGGCGCATTGGCCAATGAGTCCACATGCATTGCCCAGAAAATCCTGCCTCAAAAAGTAAGGTGGTTCGTGATTAAGTAAGACACCCAACTGTCTTATATGTTATAAGCACACATATGCTGTGTGCTTATATATGCGTGTGTACACATGCAGGCATGTGTGCACAAATGCACACAGCATATATTAAACTCCAGACCATCTCGATTTTTGCTTGAATTTTACTTATTTCATTTGGACATTGGGCTTAGAGATCCGTTAAAGGTTTTCACCTTCTAAAGTGACAACTCAGGGGCACCAGTTTCTCTTCATTTTATAGTTTTATCTGCAGATAGCATCTCTGTCCTCAGTCCTTAAGATGGAATGGTAGGGCTTCATTATGGTCACTTTGTGGCTATTAAATTACTTTATAAGATAACGATTATTCTGATTACAGGCCATTTATCTGACACTCTAAATTTACAAAAGACTTTATAACAATTTTATTAGTTATTTTAATGCATTAAATCAGTTTGAAGTCTTTTCAGTGCATGGCTGATTGACCACTTTTAGGTAATTAAAATGATCCTTTCTAGTTAATATTTGACTCCTTAGGAAGCCAGATCATTCTTTAAGTATCTTTTAGAAGGTCTTTTGTTAAGAAGAGTTCAATGAATAAAGTATATGAGATTAATGTAATATTTTTAGATCACACTAGGAAAAGATTCTAATTCTTCTAAACCACTGGCTGGAAGGGAGATGTATTATAATAGGCCTTAGCGTCTGGGCTTGGATGCTGCACTGTTTTCCTCATCTTGTTATTCCAGTGTAGATAATCCTGTGGAAAGCTGTGAACACTTTGCATAGACAGCACCACACTTCCAGTCTTGATGTGCTCAGCACAGCAGCTGGGAGCTACACCAGGAGCTCACTGGTCAGTCTGCTCAGCAACGACTGAACCCGAGTCCTGATCGCTTTCCTGTGCAGCAGATATGGCCTGCTGTTTCACTTGTTTTCCGGCCCCGTTGTCCTTAAGTGGGGTCATTGTGTTATAGTGCCTTCCTTGGGTTCTCTTGTGCTATCCACATCCCCAGCATCCTTTCTTTTGGATACTTGATGAGATACAAGTTTCCTGTCTTTTATCCAAAACACAGAGTGAAGACTATAGGGTTTTTGAATAGTTGCTTCGACATGAGATTCAAATCCAAGCCAGAAATCACATCACATGACTCTGTCTGTCTCTGTTTCTCTCTCACACACACACATGGAAGCATGCACACACACACACACACACACACACACACACACACACACTGGGGGTCTGAAACTAATGCATTATCTTTAATAGACTGCACAAAATAACCAAATTTCTTACCAGATTCTTTTCTTTATGATGAGTCACAATGGCACTCGGAAAGTTTTACATTTTGCATCATTTTGCACTGGAGGAACTTTGGTTAGGTATGGTCCACCTGTATATCCATATATAGAACTTTATTCACATATCAAGGGAGACACACTGGGGTTCATTCTGCATGTACAGTGCTAAATGCACTGGCTTCTTGAAACCTAAAGCACCATAGTTTTGTGTCCAGAGTTGCACCAAAGAGAGATTTTTTTTAGTTGGAAAAGGTATTGTGCCTTTGGGAAAAAAATGGTAAAATAAACATAATGTAACTTTTAGAAGTCCCTGGGCATGTGATATTAAATTTAGTCACATCACTATGCAAAATCACAAGCAAACATTCCCAGAACTTTCTTATCTTCAAAATGGAAACATTGTAGCTATTATACTGAACTCCACTGTATTTCACTCCAGTCCATGGCTGTTCTACTAACTGTCTCCATGAACATCCTAGAAAGCCCTATGTGGCTAGTTATACAGTTTATGTCTAAAAGTAGGTTTGTACAAGATTTACTACTACTACTACTAATGCTTTGATATGCTGTCCTTTTTGGACTGCATATGTGTAGTAGTGATCTTGGCCATTTCCTCTCCTGTGTTTGATTCTAGGTATCCAGTCCTTAGTAAGCACTTAAAGCAGATTGGTTGAGACTGGCCCCAGAATCTTATCTAGACCTAGAATTTCTAATTCTATAAAGATCAGGCCATTTGAATTAAAGTGCAAGAAGGTGAATCTGGCCTTGAAGGAATCTTTATACTACTACTACTACTACTACTACTACTACTACTACTACTATACTACTACTACTACTACTACTACTACTACTACTACCACCACCACTACTACTACTACTACTACCACCACCACCACCACCACCACCATCACCACCACCACCACCACCACCTCCTCCTCCTCTTCCTCCTCCTCCTCCTCTTCTTCTTTTCTTCTCTTCTCCTCCTCTTCCTCCTCCTTCTCCTTCCCCCATCCTCCTCCTCCTCCTTCTCCTCCCTCTCCTCCTCCACTACCACCACAACAACTTTTTTGTGTGCTCTTATTGGAATTGGACCTATATATCCTAGGCTGGTCTTGAACTTGTTATGTAGCCAGTGATAACCTAAAACTCTTGATCTTTCTATTTCTACTTCCAAATGTTGGGATTTCAAGCATGAGCCACCATACCTAGCCTCTTTACACATATTCCTGACATGTCAAGGTCCTTGTAAACCATAGCTATTCTGCTAATAATATGGGGGCCTTCAAAGGGAAAGAGACACGGGCTTGCTATGCCACCCCGGATATACTGGTTTATTAAGAAATGAACACTTGTGGGGTGCCAGGTGTAAATCTCACATCTTACTACGCTTACTAGCTGCTGCTTTGTTGTCTTTTCTGTACCTCATATTACTTGTCTTGAAAATAGGGATGGAATAGTCCCTGTCTCACGGGATTACTGTGGACTAAACCCATGGAAAAGAATCTAGCCTGTAGTAAGAGCTATGAATGTCTTCCCTTGTGGACTGTGGTTCCCTCTGTGTACACATACAGCCACACAGTACATAGGTACATACAGGCATGTTTTCATACTGAAGCGTACACACACAAACAAACACACATGCATGAAAATACACTGGAATAGGTATGCATGCAGTTATGCATGTGCATGCGTGTATACACACACACACACACACACACACACACACACACACACACACATTCAGTTATGTTGGTACCATTTTCTTTCAGACTGTATATTTCCTCTGACTTTAATCTTTTCTTCTTTCCAGTCACTGTTCTGTTCACTCTGTATCCTGAGGCGTTTGGCTCCAGGGCTGACAAAGAGATGCTCCAAAGGCTCCTTTGTTGCTTGATATCTCAGAGGGGACGAGCACTGCGGGTCACAGCCAGGGCTTCATCCATAACTTGGTTCTGGATGCTTTCCTCTCATCCCCAAGCCTGTCCACATTCACCATGCCCTTTGACTTTGACTGAGAACATTAACCACAGTGAAGCTGTTCCTGTAAACACCCCTTACCTTTATTCCCTTCCCAGCTTTTAAGGAAGATGAAAAAGGTTGCTCCAGTTCTATTACCAGAAGTAAATAAAAACACATCTACTTGTGTCGTGGTTGGCTTGAATGCTTTCCCTTGCATCCATCTTGCCTGTGGTGCCGTATAACATCACCACTCTCTAAGTAGCCTGTGCTTCCTCTCTCTTGTGGCTTGTTGGAAGTGATATAACCGTAGCTTTAGTACCCTGATAGAATTGTGTCCCTCTCTGAGGTGCCCGACCAAGCCATCCTGACGTCCTGATGAGCTTGAACAAGTCAGCGTCTCTGTTGAAGTAGCCAGTGTCATTGACTAGATTGAGCTGCTATGCAAAGTTTTAGCAATTGCACAGGCAGAGTCCTGGGATCTGAGATGCAAGGACAAAGGCTCCCAGAGATGGGAAATCATCTTTAAGGTTCCTACCTGAGTCCCACATCCTCAGATGCTTGTAAGTTGACTTCAGGACTAGGGAAGTTCTTTTAGCCATGGTTTCATTGTATTTTTTGGATGGTAACTTGATTGTTGTTAATTTGACCTTAATGGCAACCCAGTGTTTATACACAAAATCCTTTATTTCCTATTGACTGCTGTGCTGTTTTTCTAGGAGTTGTGGAGTCTGTGTTTGCAAAGAAGAGCATTTATAGAAGTAGAAAACACACAGGCTTTCTTGGGTTAGATTATGACTCTTGCTCTTAGATTCCCTCCTCCTATGCATTTTGCTTTTTTTTTGTGGGATACCACCATTGGTATTTCACAGTACAGCACACACGCACACCTCCCATACCCCTTGAAAACAGACCATCATGTGTGTTTTACTCATGGCTCGGCACCCCGTCTTTTCTTACCTCATGATACATGTTAGGGATCATTACAGTAAGTAATAGCTGTAGAATGTTCCATAACTTGATTATAACCCTACATTATTCAAATACTTTCACATGGAGGGAGTCTTCTGCTTCCTGGTGGGTTTTGAGATGAAACTTCTAGATTTGCATGAACAAGTCAATCAGTATTGATGGGTCTCTGCTTAGACAAAGGCAGAGCGTGAGTGTGTGGTCCTATCTACTAGGGTTTTTTTTTTTTAACTTTTGTAAGTATTTTTATTCTGCAAGAATTTTATACAGCATGTATATTATTATGTATTAAGTGATAGATATTACATTGACTCTGGTGAAGCCTATAATCCCAGCAGTCCTGGATCAAGCAAAGAAGAGTCCTGGACACCTGCATCATTTCATAGGCTGCTAGGACTCCAGTATTGGAAATAATGGCTTTTCCTTAAAATGGTATCTGGACTCTTGCCAGATGTATCTAGGTTTATGCTAATCACAGCAAAGGATAAGGCTGATATAAGGAAATATGAAATTGCTGTTCACCACTCAGAATCGAATTTACAAGATTGGCATCAGGAGAAACTTTCCTGGGTGATACCCACAGTGCCTACTTGCACAAGGGTTTTCATTTTCCCTTCCTTCCTGATCTCGCCCTGCCTTCCTCCCTTTCTCCCTCCCCTGTCCCTCCTCCTTGGTGCAGTATATGTATGTGTGAGATATGTATGTGTGAGATATGTATGTGTGGGATATGTATGTGTGGGATATGTATGTGTGGATATGTATGTGTGGGATATGTATGTATGGATATGTATGTGTAGATATGTATGTGTGGGATATGTATGTGTGAGATACGTTCAAACTCCAGCTTACTGTCATTTATCTTCTCACAGCCTGTGTGTCCTTGGGCAGCAGCCATTGAAAAACTTCAGGTGCCTTCCTCTGCTTGTTTCCACCGAATTTCCTTTAGTTTCCACCATTTTGACCAGGCTGGCTGGCCAGTAAGCTGTTAAGATCCACCTCTCTCTGCCCCCAGCCCCATGCACCTCTGAGTTAACGTTATGCCCAACTATGCTCAGCTTTTTATGTGAGTGCCAAGGAACCAAACTTAGGCTCTTATGTTTGCATGTTTGTGGGATACGCAGTCTGAGTTCCCAAGCCAGCTCTCCAGCCAGGCTTACCCGTGTTTCCATCCTATCTTATTTCAAAGATGCCTTCAGAGGCAGGATTTAGAGTGGAAGAAAAGGAAGAGTCTAAATTTCTTGAGGGGAAGAAAGTAGTTAACACCTCTTAGCTCATGCTTGTTTACTTGGGTGGGAGTCATGTTGAAAGAACCTTGCAGCGTGGTGAAGGCGGCCGTGACAACACATTCGTGTGCATGTTATAAAGAAGTGTATATAATCAAGCATTAATATGGTGTAATGCTTGAGCCAACAGAACATTTGGGGGGATTTAAGCAGTCAAGCTCACTCTGAGAGTCCGTTGGAAGTAGTGCTTTTAATAAACTTGAAAATGTTATTTATGGCTAAACACAATTTAAAAGTGAGGATATTTCTGGTGAATAAATTTAACCTGTGGGGAAATGGTTGGGAACACTAAGAAACAAATACTATTTTTATGATCCCAAAGTAGGGAAGATGATTTTGTGCTTTGAGAAACATCCTCAAGACCCTTTTGTCTAGACCCTCAAGGACTCATGAGCACTTCAGGTCCATAGGAAGACACTGGGAAAGTTACTTGGAAAAATGAGTGTGTGTGTGTTTGTGTGTGTGTGTGTGAGAGAGAGAGGGGGGGAGGGGACTTTGACTATCGTTCCTCAGGTTCTGTCCAACTTGATCTTTGAGACAGCATCTCTCATTGATAAGGGATTTTCCTGTTTCTTCCTCCCTCAAACTGAGATTACAAACATGAGCCACCCTTCCTGGTTTAAAATCAAAGCCAAAGAAAAACAACAAACACACAAATATAGGTTTTGGGATTTGTGTTTGCAAAGCAAGCACTTTTTTGACTGATCTCCCTCCAAAATGTTTCCTATTCATGAATCTGTTGGTTTAGTAGGAAATTAAGAGCTTTCACTTACTAAAGTGCGCACTCAATTTTCACGACATCTTCCCAAGGATGGGGAAGGAAGCGGTTGTCAGTATGGCGCTCACGGTACAGTTGGGACTGTTTTGTGTTTAGGACTCGGTGTTTAGCTTCTTCACGTTGCCAGGAGACAGGTCATGGGACAATCTGATTTAAAATTCTGTAGGTACTGTGTGATAAGGTGGATATAGGATGAGGGCTAAGTAGACTCAGAGTCACCGGCTATTAATAGACCTCTTATCTTTTCTTTTGGTTCTTGATTTGAGCATTTGTCCATTGAGATGTTGTTATGTTTTGTTGAGAACGATTCCTTCTTCTAACTTGTGGGATGCAGTCCAGCTTTGTTCTCTCGGTAGCCCAGGGTGCTCGATGCTTCAGCTCCCATCTTTTCTCAACATTTCCCAGCTGGGATGAGGGTTTGCCACAGGGCACAGTTGCAATTAGCAAACAGGATGTGGTGTTAGACGGTTTTCGTGAAAAAAAGATTTCCATGTAGAAAAGTGTTTTGTGTGACATAGCATCTGCAGGTCAGATCGAGCCGAAAATGAATGAGTCTAGGGCCTGGGTCATGGGTCAGTTGGTAAGGTCTTTGCCACAAAGACACAAAATCTTAGTTCCATGCCCAGAAAAGAACCTGAGTGTCATGGTGTGTGTACGTAGCCTAGCAGAGACATTGGGTTCCTGAGTTGAGTCTCACTGGCCTGTCAGCCTAGCTTACTTAGGATCTTAGGGTCCGAAACCTTATCTCAAGAACTACAGTATGTGTGGTGGAGGATGGACTCAGGAGCTTGACCCCCTTGCCTCCACACACAAGTGCCCTCATACCTGCACATGTATGCAACTGCACATCTACAACACATACACACATACAGAGATGAGCCACTCCCGTCAAAGCTGAGAGGCAAGCGTATCCTGTCAGGAGACCGCCTTGTCTCTCAGTTCCTAAGCAGTAGATTCCCCGTGGTTGTAGCTTTTGGTTGTTAATGTTTGCTTTTATTTAGTTAACAGCTACTCTTTGCTTGGTGTGGAACCATCCTCTCATGGTGGTTCACAAGCTGTACCACATGTCTTTAATTTCATAGCTACTCTTAGGAAAGGGGACATCTGGTCCCTTTTCGAACGTATCTGGCTCTGATCCCGTTTTTCCTAGCATCTTCTCTTCCTACCCATTTTTAGGGCGAAGTATATGTTTCTTCCAAACTTCTTTTTTATTTAAACTATCTTAGAGTCTCTAAATAATGTGGACCTATTTTAAGACTACAGATTCTATAAGCCATCCCCTATACTGTTATCAATTTGTAAAACATTCCAAGGAATGTATTTCTCAGGCTTGGGGATGTTGTGTTGTATTGTGTGTGTGTGTGTGTGTGTGTGTGTGTGTGTGTGTGTGTGTTTCTCTCTGATACCCATCATTTTGGTTTCTTCCCACGCAGGTCTGGAGAACCCAATGCCAGAGATCATTGTGGATATGGACTCCATGGATCTCTTCCCAGTGGGCTGGTGCGAGGCGAATTCTTACCCTTTGACCACACCATACAAAGCATCCTGTAAGTATTTCCCGGTGGAGAGAGATTTGATAAACACCGTGTGTGCATTGTCACAGTGACTAAATGGGCTATTGGGTACGGGAGCCTGTGACACCAAGGGTTTCAGGTGTTCTGAGGAATGCCTGTATCGGTATCTCAGTTGTTCCTTAAGTGCTGACATCAGATGGACATTTGGACATCCTTCTAGGTGACAGTAAGGGGGCAATCACAGTGCGATCCATTGTTTTGATTGGGAAAGCTTAGGTTAGACATCATGATATTGTTGTTGTTGGGTTTTATTTTCTCCCACATTTTGAGAAAGCGTCTCACTATGTAGCCCCTGGTTGGGCTCTAACTTCCAGAGATTTGCAGACTTCTGTCTCCCAAGTGCTGGGACTGAAGGCACGGGCTGACATCATATTTTTTTATTCTTATTTTATGGGGGACCCTAGCTCCTTTCATGTAGTTTCCCCTAAAAGGATCAATAGGGCTAGAGAATCAGCTCAGGAGGTGACTGTTGCTGTGTGTGTGTGTGAGGACCAAACTCCTTGCACCCAGGTAAGAAGCGAGGCATGCCTCTACTTGCCTGTAACTACACATTAGGAATCAGAGCAGGGTAGGTCGCAGGAGCCTGCTGGCCAGTTGGCCAGTCTAGCAGAGCAGGCAAGCTCCGACATCAGGGAGATATGCCAGCATAAACCAAGATTGGGGGGGAGGAGTAGAGGAAGGCACTGGATGTCTTCCTCTGGCTTACACATGCACATGTGTTCTGGTGTCACACACATATCCCCAAAACAAAAATCAACTAAACAAATATGATCTCAGCAAATGACTGACCTAAACGCTCTTAGCATCAACTACCAACAACTAAGTAGTGTTTAAATTTAAGAATATATGACCTCATATTTTTTGATGCCCCCAATACCAAATTATATCATTTCTGCTAATTTACCATACAACAGTCCTCAGTCCATAACCAGATATCTTGAATGAGATGTCTTGGGGTGGAGACTCAGCAGCCTCTGCTTATGTAAGCTCCCACATGAGCATCCACGCCTGCAGGCTCAGGCTTGAACAAAGGTCTGGCGCTCACCTGTTTATAGCGTGTAATGCAGGTAGATTACAACACTTCACATCCATATACAGAAGCAACCATACCATGACACTGTGGGTCCTTCTCCCTGGAAACTCCCGTGGCTTAAAAATCTTCAGACCAAATGCATCTTTGCATTTATTTCTCCTTAGTGTATGTCAGAGATACTATTTAAATAGTGTGAGTCCTTAAAGATACCAGGCTTCATGCTTTGTCTTGACTGATATTTGAGTTGAGGGAGAGGGCTCAGTGGGTGAAGAAGCCCTTTCCTGGAAGCATGAAGACCTGAGTTTGGATCTCAGAACCTATGGAAAGCCAGACTTAGTGGTGCAGGCTTGTAATCCCACTGTTTCTCTGATGAGGTGGGAGGTGGAGGCATGGTGTTAGTAGCAGTGAAGAGGAGGCCCTTCACTTTCTCAGTAAAGTACATAGAAATAAGGACCTACATTTGACATTGTCCTCTGACTTCCACGTGTATGAACACACACACACACACACACACACACACACACACACACACACACACACACACACAGATTCTACAGTTTTTCTAAAAGCTCCTTTTTAAAGAGATGGTATTTCTAATGTTACTGTTAGAGAGTTTTTGGGTCAGCCTTACTTCCTCCTAGCACGCTGTTCTGTACTTTACTTCTGGGCATCCTCAGGATCTGCTGTAAACAGCGTCTCTTCAGAGGTGGTTTCACGTCTTTCATGCCCACAGATTTCAGAAGGTCCTTGGCATTCAAGAAGTCTAGAGCTTCCCCTATTCCTGACTGGGGGCTGTGTTGGCTGGACAGGTTAAACATCTGCCTCCTTGCCAATGGGTGATGGGTTCCTGAGGTCATAATAATCATTCCACACTGGAGCTTTTGGACACGACTGACTAGATGGTGTGGACTACATGCCGTCTTCTCTGGGATCCATTCCAGCCTCGGCTTTACTACCCCTCAGACAGAGCTTCTTACTGCCTACCCTTCCCCTCTTCCTCCCTACAGACAGGAGAAACTGCCGTGTCTTCCAGTTCCTATGGAGAGCAGTCACATGCTGGTTAAAGTGAATGCAGTATTTTGTTTCCTAAATTAAATTTAGTATAATAAGGCCTTAATAACCATAGTCACCACTTAGAAGTTAGAAGTCCTTACTGATTTGGGGGCACAGTCAAGCCCTTTGAATGCATGCTCCTTTTCAGAATTTCATGCATGTATGTAGCATGTGTCGAGTGTATTGCCTCCGTCTCCTCGTCCTCCCTCCACTTCTGTCTCGCCTTCCCACTGCCCTGTTGGTTTTCCTAGTTCCTTTCTACTTTCATTTGATATGTACACGTGGTTTCATGTTACTGTAAAATCTATGAAGTACAGATGAGAGAAAACAAACGGCATGGTCTTCTGAAGATGGACTTCATTCACTCAGTATGACCATGTCCAGTTACACATGTCTTTCTGAAAACAACAAATTTCTTCTTCTTTACGTGCTCAGAACCCTGATGCGAGCACAGTAGTACTTTCTCATTTGTGCATTTTCCTTGCAAGCCTGCTGTACTTAGTTTCTTACCAGGGCATTGCACAACCAACACAAGCTGTTGTATGCCTTTTTTCCATATTGGAGCCTATGAACATTTGTCCTTTGTATCGCAGTGACTGATTGTGAGTGGCAGTCTACTGAGTTTTCCTCACATCACTTTTTACATTAAGTCTTCTTGAAGATTTAAATGTGTGCCTGTATGTGTGTATCTATGTGTGGGTATGTCTCCAGCTCCTCGTTAGTATTTATTTTTTAATAAATGTTCATCACCTGGATAAAAAGATAGACCACAGTTTTGTCTGTTATCAATCTTGACTCAGATAACTCTGTATCTTCTAACATCAGCATTTTCCCCCCAAGACAGTCTCACTATATAGGTTTGATTGTTCTGGATCTCACTCTGGAGACCAGGCTGGGTTCAAACTCACAGAGATCCACCTGCCTCTGCCTCCCTAGTGCTGGGATTAAAGGCCTGCACCACAGTTCCCACCTTAGCATTTGTTTATGTTAATCAAATTTCTACAACTATTAGCATTTGGTAGGATAACAGTTCAAGTTTGCCTTTTTTACAGAACAATATGTGCTTAAGAAATGACTGCAAGAATTGGAGTTGGGCAGATCCTCAGTGGTTATGAATGTATACTACTCTTGCAGAGAACCTGATTGGTACCCAGGACCCACATCACACAGCTCAAACCAACTGGACATTCAGCTCCAAGGGATCTGACAACCTTGGCTGGACTCACATACACATACCCATACTAAGACACACTTGTATAGTTAAAAATAAAACAAGTCTTTAAATATATTACAGAGAGTGTTCTCATCTCCCTATCATTATTTCCTGGTTTTGTTTGAATGTTCAAGCAGATACATTGCTAGATGTATGTTCCCTTTCATTGAGCCTGAATTGGGGGGTGCATTATCTTAGCAGCATTTTTCACCCTATCAGAATTTCCATGGAATTTGCAACAATTTATCTTAATGTGTGTTTATGTGCAGTGTAATGTGTGTCCTCTTTATCTTCCTTATTAAAAGTACTCTTTAAAATAAAATAGCCAATGTAGTGATAAGATTATATAGATATACTTAAATTTTTCATGTTTCATAAAACCATATCTATTTTATGCTAGGAGATACTATGTATATTTGTTGTTTGACTTCGACAGCTTTTTAGTTTTAAGAATGGACACAAGGATTCATCTTAATAACAAATAATAATAATTATGACTTTGCTGGAGGAATCCGGTATGCAAGGGTGCCTGCCATCAGCTACACGCCCAGTTTTAGGCTGCATGAGACCCCACCTCTAAATAAATCAAACAGGTTATACTTTTACACGAAGCCATTAAAGAATTCAGTTCACTAACAGTTTCCTATTCTTTCCTTTCCCCCCATTTTACAGCAAAAAGCAAGAGAACGACTGTCCTTGTACAGCCGGAAAAACAGTACGTATTTTCGCCCACTTCCTCTTCTCCTCTTTAAGTGCATGGTTAGCTACAAAAGGCCTGAGTGGTTTTCTTGGGGCATCAGCTAGCCAGCGGCTTACCAGCCATGGGGCAGCGGTTCCTCCTTGCGCAGTTATGCCGGGCAAAATTCAGAGCCACTCTCAAAGCCTTCTTCAGACCCGGTGGTTATTTCTCATTTTTAATTTCACTTGGGTGGACATGACTGCCTCTGGTGCTGATTCCTGGGGGTCCCCTATGAAAAGTGTAGTTCACAGATGCGCGACCTGTTTTGTTGACCCTTAACACCTGGAGGCAAAAGTCATCAGTGCCATCCCAGGCCCCAGACACCCATCTGGCTGAGAAGTGGCTTTTGTTCTTCATGTCTAAACATTCACATTTAAGAACAATAGTTATTGAGGTTTTTTTTCTAAATATCAAATTTGGTTTCACGTGTAAAAAAAAATGTTGGTTTTCCATTTTGATGTGGATTTAGGTTGCCGTTTGGTGGGGGCCTGGTGGTTTTAGGGTAAAGTGTTGTACGTGCGGGTGGGATGTGTTTGAAAAGTTGGAACTTCTGGTGTGCTTTTGAGCGTCATAAAATATTCAAAACGCACCCAAATGCTCCTTCCATCTGAAGGGATTGTGTTTTCTTAAGGAAACAAAAACATATGGTAACGAAGCTAACTGAAAACAGCACCTTCGCTCTATTCAGGCTTAAATTTGAATAAAACAAATGAAGCAGTCTCTGAAGGAGGACGGTGACTCAGGGTGGTTTAGGTGTGGTCATCACTGAAAGCCCTGGGGCAGGCTTGTGACTTGGCTCCTGTTTATCCCCAGAACATGATGTAGATGGATCAGCATTAAGCTCTTGCTAATGAGTCCTGCCTTGCAGTTCAGGGATTAATGATTCCCCCACCTCACACAGATTGCTGGGCCCCATGCTCACGATTTCTGATTTAGGGTTTAATCTGAGAATCTGTATTCCTATGTATTCTAGCTGACGCCTGCTCTGTCAGCTCAGGGAACCACAGTGAAATGTGCACAGCCTGAGAGGATGCAGCACTCTCCAGTCTTAAGATATCTGTTGATGGTTTGCCATTTAGGTCAGTTGCTAGGCAGCTACCTCAGGTGAACCCCTGTGAGCCCCCCTCCCAGATTTCCTTTATTCTCCTTACACCACACTTCAAAAAAAATTACATTTATTTATGATCTTTTTTTACCCGAACGCTAAAAGAACGTGCCAGAATTAAAGTTTCAACAATCACCAGGTTATAGTTCTTCCTCCTGAGTTGTCTTTTTAGTATATCCGTGTCCCACAAAGGCACTGATTAAAGATGTCCAAAGTCACCTGAAGGTTGTTTTAATTAGACAATTTCAGTGGAGAAGTCTGACATTAATTATATGTTAGTTGTATCTAGAATGTAATTGAAGACGTTATTCTGAGTTCAGAAGAAACTCCTTGGTCAGGTATAGCCCCTCAGAGGCCTGTATGCCCAGGCTTTGTAGGGTCATCAAATGGATTTGAACACCAGTTTTTCAAAATGACCTCCTCATTTAGTTGACTGGGTCTATTTTTGTACAAATGGCTTACCTGGTAATGGCTTTGTCTTGAATTCCTGGTGTACTAATTTTAAATATGAAGAGTCCGCAGTCTGCCAATCCTTTCTTCTTAAGCCTGTTCCCTTAATGTTTCATTTTCTTTATTCACAGATTATTATCCCCAGTGCCTGTTGAGAAAATACCTCATGAACTTAGCTTGCTGCCTCAGATGGACACTCCAGGTAAATACACCTCTTTCCACTGAGTTGTCGTGACCGCTGACTTGAGTGCGGCTGTAGTCCCTGCCTCTCAACTTTGAGCCTGTTTTCCTTCCTCCTGACACTACACACTCACAGATAGACATTTAAAAGAAAGTTTTATGAAGCTAAAGTTGTACTTTAGCTTTGCTACTGTTTGATCAGGGCCTGTAGACCAGCCTTCTAATCTTTAGGGGGAAAAATGTGTTTGATATTCGGCCATTGTTAATCAGCTCAGCATCCTGCATCCCTGACCACGGGATGGAGGAAAAGATGGAGAACTAGTATTGGCCATTCCTTCCTTGTTATTTTATCACAGTTTCATGTGACTTTTTGAGACATGGTCTTGCTAGGTAGCCCAGGCTAGCCTTGACCTCTCAACCCTCATGCCTCAGCCTATCTAGTACTGGGATTCCAAGTGTGTGCTACTGTCTCTGGTTTATCTGTTTGCTCTGTTGCTCCAGTGACCTACATATATCCACTAACTTTTGATTTACTCATGCAAACCTGAGTCTAGATATGTCTGCATAAACTGGTGTAGCTGAGATCTCTATTTTATAAATAGAATAGATAAACATTTAACTAAAACTCTGGATAATACTACCAAAGATTCCAAGTAAATTCAGTTTGTGAAGTTAATTATCTTTTTTCTTGTGCAGAACTTAAATTTTTTTTTTTAAAAAAACTACACCAATTTTGTAGTCTACTGCAGTAATATAACTTTTTTTGTACATTCGATATAAAATCCCTGCTTCTTATTTACTGACTATTAAGGTTAAGAAGCAGGTCTTTCTGAACTGTTTTATTGCCTTCAAACAAATAGTAGTATTTATTTCTGAAGGAATCTCATTGTTTCTCTAGCAAATCTTGACTGAGAGAGCATATCAGAGAGTAGGACCCTTCGCCCAAAGAGAGACATTATTCTGTATTCATAAACACCAAGAAATTTTACTCGAACCAGATGTGGTTGTGCACACCTGTTGTTCCAGCCCCTGCAATCCCAAGGTAGAAGATCTGTGAGTGCCACACCACTCTGCCCTGTGGGACTAGAGACTGAACATGCCCTGCTGAATGAATGTATTCAAAGGGTAGGATTTCAAGTCATGCAAGTGTAATTTTCTCTACATCATCCTGGCAATATGGAAGAGTCTAGCAATACCTGGATGTTGGCCTGGATGTGGACCAACAGCGATTCTCACGTGATGCTGTTGGGGGAATGTCAGTGGGGTCATCACTGTGGGGAAGAGCTTGGTCATCTCTACCTCTATAGGTGTGTATGTGGATGGAGAAGCCAATTCTACTTCCACTAGGGCCTTATGCATACCGCTCGCCCATGCTCTGAAGTCAACTTTTGAAGGTGCATTCCTTAAATCATTACTAGAAACTCTAAAAAAAAAAGTAGCAGCAGCTAAGAGTTTTTAAGGGAAATTAATAAATTGTGGCATGTCCATAAAAGGGTGAAATCATGTACACACATGAAAATAGAGTGTTTCCAATTTGTTGGCAAAATTTGCTATACGCTTGTTGACTTGTGACTCTACCAAACTTAAGTGAACTAACAAAGTAACTAAGTGAAGTAAATGTGACAGGAAAGCATCCATGAAATGTTTTTGTGAAGATCCCAGGTATCTATCACTTGCTGCCCCCACTCACAGTGTTGAGCACTAAAGCTGATTGACTTGTATGAGAATGATAAATATCATATTTGGTGTGATGGGTACTTCTAAGGCACTGGATTCTCACTCTGTGGGTCACAACCCCTTTGGGGGTTGATTGACCCTTTCACAGGGGTCGCCTAAGACCATTGGAAAACACAGATATTTATACTAAGTTTCTTAACAGTAAAATCATACTTATGGAGTAGTGATGAAAACAGTTTTATAGGTAGGTGTCATCACAACATGAGGAACTGTACTAAAGGGTCACAGCTTTGGGAAACTTGAGAACGGCTGTTCTGTGGGAAGTGAGGGGAGTTACAGGAATAGGACGTACAAGGGATCCTATCTGTAGGACAGTAACTCCTTGAACTCTGTAACCATACCTGGTTCGTCGTTGCTGTTGCTTGTTTCTGTGTCTTAGATGCTATCTAATCCACAGAAAAGTCCATGCTTACTTAGTAGGAAAAATAACCAGCGTCTTAAGATAGTATTACAGATCTGAAAATGTGTTGATGTTAGGACACAGGACACCTTTCTCCAAGATGAAAACCATGTTTCTCTCTGTCATACTTTGAAACTGAAGTTAGGATGCTTGTTTAGAGTCCCCACAGCACCTGCTCTAGGAGAAGTGGTGACCATTCAGAGTCCATTTCTTCTCTGGATTCTTCATCAGTCAAAGTGAGATAGATCTGTGGATCCAGCACAGGTTTTGTCAGCCCGGTGAGTCATGATGTAGGAGCCCCCAGCATCCCACTGTACCGTTCTGTTCCAGCAGGAGCCGTCAATCCCAAGTACTGCTGCCCTCAGCTGTTCGTCAACCACCGCTGTTTCTCAGGGCCATTCCTGAACAAAGGAAGGATTTCAGAGCTACCTCAGTCAGTGGGACCTGGCATGTGCGTGCTGGTGCTTAAAGAGGTAAGGGTGTCTCAACGCGGTCCATTGTGTCCCGTTTCCAAAGCCGATGTTCAGGCCCTCAACTCAAGTCAGTTTAGTTCACGTTCGGCAAAGAACACCTCAGCTCTGGAGATGGAACGCTAGCGATTTCAGGGTGGCAAGTGGCATCCCTACCCATGTAAGACTCATTCATGGTCTAATGAATATGCCCTTTCCCCACGCGAGTTAGGGAAATACGTTGTGATGGCCCTAAATCAAGTGCTCTAGGAGGAGGGGAGAATGGATGTGTGCACTGAGCCCTCGACACTAGGTTGTTTAAGTTTTCAAGGAAGGAGCTGCCTCTGGCAAGCAAGCAAGCCAGAATAAAGTGACCAGCATCTTTTTTTTTTTCATTTCCCCTTTTGCCTTTTAAAGACAGGTTTTCATATATACCGTGCTGCCCTTGAATTCACTGTCTACCCAAGGACGACCTAGAATTTTCTGCCCCTCCCTCTTCCACCCAAATTTGGCAATTACATTGTACACCAACACTCAAGTCTTTAATGTAGTGATGTTATCTCGTCTCACCCAGGGCTTCCTGGATGCTAAGTAGACATTCTATCAAGTGAGATAGACCTCCAGCCCAACTGATATCTCCCTCCCCAAGGCCTGCCTGGTTCCTGCACTCAGACAATAATAACACCGCCTGGTCCCTGTGTGTTCATGAGGCTTGTGTTGTGGCTTGGTCCAGGCATTGGTCCCATTTCCTTCCTATTAGGGGAGGTGACCTAGAGTACAGGCTGACCTGACAGATGTGAATGGACATCTTTGGAGATTCTTCTACTGCATTGACTGGTCCAACTGTAGATGGTGTCTGGTGACCCCACTGGAATAATAGAATAGTTTCTGGACTCTTCTAGGAAGGCTCTGCTCTTGCCCTACATGGCAGAGTCTTGCCAGGGTCGCTCTTAGGAAAGAGGACACCGATGTGACATTTTTATTGCTGCTATGCCAGGTTGAAAGCTTTTAAAAACAAAATTCGGTGGCCACACAATCCACCTCCCCACTGAACAACTGTTCTTATGGCAGCGTCTAAGAGCCGGGCGCTACCTGAATCACTGGATCAAAACCTAGCCCCGTAAGGCCTTCGTCTGTCTGAGTTTCCCATTCAGTTGTGAGGAAATGACATGATCCAACACTAGATAAACATAGGGGTGCGCTAAAGAAAGAGGGGAGCACAGTAGTCTGAAAGCAGAGGTGACATTTGACCTAGTGGAGATGAGTAAGTACGGCCTCAATTGCACAGCATGGGCTGGCATTCAGGGAAGATTCTGGCATTCAGGGTCAGGCCTGGCTGGAACAGAGGATGCTAGGCTGTTCCTAGGTGTAGTAAAAGGCTGTGCTGCATTTTAAGAGTAAAAGCTAAGAGGCTCCGGGTTGCCTCCTGTTTCATTGTCAGGTGGGACCAAGGAGCTCAGGGAAGGCTATGTGCATATGGCTTTCTTTGCTATTCTGAGCAGTTTGGGCTGTTGGGGATTTCTCAGAGTAACACCAGGCTGGTGTGATTCTATCAACAGAGAGCATCTTAATATTTCTGCGTGCGTGCGTGTGTGTGTGTGTGTGTGTGTGTGTTGAATGTGTGTTTTTCCACTCTGTAGGTGATACATGTGTGTGCACCTGTGTATTGAGGCCAGAGGCCATTTTTTTTAATTTAATTATTTTATGCATGTGAATACACTGTTGCTGTCTTCAGACACACCAGAAGAGGGCATCAGATCCCATTATGAGATGGTTGTGAGCCACCATGTGGTTGTCGGGAATGGAACTCAGGACCTTTGGCTGAATTGTCAGTGCTCATAACTGCTGAGCCGTGTCTCCAGCCCCCTGAGGTCAATTTTGTGTGTCTCCCTCAGTCATTCTCCACTTTACTTTCTGAGACTGCATCTCTCGTATTAGTCTGAATCACACAGATTCACATCACCTGGCTGGCCGGAGTCGGGAATCTGTTCATCCACCTTCCTAGCTCCTGGAGTATAAATGTCACCATACCCAGTCTCCTCCCTCCACCCTCCCACCCTCTGTCTGTCTCTCTTATTTAATGGGTGCTTTGGGCTTCAAACATATATCAGTATTCTTGTGCAGCAAGCAATTTACTGGCTAAGTCAGCTGCCTAACTTTTTTTTGTTTTGTTTTAATACCGTTTTTCCTAAAGGGAAAGGTCATCACATCAGTTGGAGGAGGTTTTCCAGGCCATTGGTTGTCAAAGCCTTTCGTATATTTAGAAACACATCTTTATTGAGGGGACGCAAAGTGTTTAGGAGAAGCCTGTAAAACATGGACAGGTCTGCGATGGCTCTTTATTTAGGAGCATTTGGCAGCTTGGCTATTTCTTAGTCAAATAGGCTGTTTCAAGTCACAACCTTGAGTGAGTTTCTTGTTAAAGTGGGGAGATAGGCGGGGGTGGGGGTGGGGGTGGGAGAGTGGGGGCTGGGGAGTGTGAGCACGGGACGCACGGACACTGCGGAATAGGGTCAGTGTTTCATGAGACTGCAGGGATGTGGAACAGTCACGTGCTTCAGAGAGGGAAACCTAGTGTTGGCTCTAGCATCAGCGAGCTGGGAGGGGGGGCACGAGAAGTGGGAATGTTGCTTATAAATACTTAGGTCTCCCACCTCCAAGGGCCGACACAGTAAGTGCAGACCTAAGGGTCAGACCCGGCCCTCCACCACCAGCACGCAGACGCTAGTGTGCCTGTCTGTTTGTTTGGTTGTTTTTGAGACAGCCTTCTATATCTCCGGCTGTCTGCAAGTTCCCTATATGGCTGAGGATGGCTTGAAACTTCCGTTCTTCCTGCCTCTGTCTCTGCAGGGCCGGGATTACAGCCCATATCACCATGCTGAGAATCGGACCCAGGGCTTTGTCCGTGCTAGGCAGGCAGTCTGACCAACTGAGGTCTATCCTTATCTCTGAAGCTACATTTTAAATACAGTTTCTCTGAATATAGCTTAGCCTTAGGTCTGGTAACCAAAGAGGATCCATCCTTCCACACCAAGTGACAAATGGACTCTAAAGATGACACATTTCTAGCTCGCGAGAAATGGTGATTGCAAGCCAGGACAGTGTATTCGGCAATGCTTCAGTATTATTTAGGTTAGGCCGTAGGATTACTAGTTAAATCTGACCGAATAAATTGGCACAGAAGACAGATCCCTGCATACAGGAAACATGGTTCAAAAATAAATCCAGGCAAGAATAGGCAAGAATTTCCATTTCAATACAAGGTAACAATTACTACCCCTTGGACTGTGGCTGATTCCGGTGGCCTAGGTTGTTTGCCTGTATTAGTGCCTGGTGTTGATTGACAAGTCAGGGTCATCAAATCTAACAAAGACATAGTGAGTGACCCTGTTCCTTTGCCGGTGCCTGCAAGCCTGATTCAAATGACAGGTTCTGGTTGCTAACACAAGACTCTGCAGTATCAGCTAGCTACCTTAACCAACAACATGCTTCTGTCTCTCTTTAGTGGCAGGCTATTTTACTCAACTAAATGATTTTATTTAAGTCAAAGGTTGTTATCCTCAATCATTTCATGATGGATGGTCAGCCACTAAACTTAAAAGCCTAGCCAGAAGCGGTTTTCTGATGACAAAAGTTGGTTTTTGCTGATGGTTAAAAATGTGTGTAGCAGGATGGAGGAAAAAATAAATAAATAAATAAAATGCAAGTGCTTCAGTTCTGGGAGTGCAAGAAAAATGTGAGTTCCACCAAACCAATATTTATGCTAATGTTCTTCCTTTGGTGCCAGAGCCACTGCATGGCTTCAAATTTCATTTTGCTTAAAGAGAACGAGATAATTGAAGCAGAGACAGAGTGTGCTGCTTTTCCAAGCCATTGGCACTATTGGAAAATTAAACACTTTTGTATCTTCAGAAGATGTGAAACGGGAGTTGTTTTCTCTGTCTGGTGTGCTGTACGTAGATAGTGTCTGTTGGTGGATGGAGGGCTGGGTTAGGGGGCTGCGAGCTGGGGAAAGGGGTTGTGAGATATGCGTGAGGGTCTCTATGTTACAGAGAAGGAAGCATCTAGAAAATGATAGCTAAAGCCTGCATCAGCTTATTTTCTGGATATTGGACTTGAGTGGGATTTGTAGAGATTCAGAGAGGCATCCCTGACTGAGCGTGATATCAGAGATGGTGTTGAGAGAAGATAGTTTGATAAGCCGGAAGTAGAGTCCATTCAACTCTGCTCATCCCCTAAAAGTAAACTCAAGATGGCGCATCCTCTGGAGAAGGCCTCGACATTCTGAAGTTAAGGACCAAGTCTAGTCTTGTGATGACACCTTAAGTTCTGGGCCATTGTATGGGCACCATAATATTATTAGCGACAGATAACAGTGGTGGCATTTTGTCATACATCAAACCTGCATGCTCAATCGAGTCCATGCCAATTGGGATCATTCATTTCCAGCTCAAATCTTTCCACTGTCAAGCCTTCGCCAGACAAATCTGAGAGAAAGACGGTTCCTGGATTTATGTGGCATTATTTTTTTTTTTTGTCTTTTTTTTTTTATTTGATATAATTTATTTACATTTCAAATGATTTCCCCTTTTCTAGCCCCCCCCCCCACTCCCCGAAAGTCCCGTAAGCCCCCTTCTCTTCCCCTGTCCTCCCTCCCACCCCTTCCCAGTTCCCCGTTCTGGTTTTGCCAAATACTGTTTCACTGAGTCTTTCCAGAACCAGGGACCACTCCTGCTTTCTTCTTGTATCTCATTTGATGTGTGGATTATGTTTTGGGTATTCCAGTTTTCTAGGTTAATAACCACTTATTAGTGAGTGCATACCATGATTCACCTTTTGAGTCTGGGTTACCTCACTTAGTATGATGTTCTCTAGCTCCATCCATTTGCCTAAGAATTTCATGAATTCATTGTTTCTAATGGCTGAATAGTACTCCATTGTGTAGATATACCACATTTTTTGTATCCACTCTTCTGTTGAGGGATACCTGGGTTCTTTCCAGCATCTGGCAATTATAAATAGGGCTGCTATGAACATAGTAGAGCATGTATCCTTATTACATGGTGGGGAATCCTCTGGGTATATGCCCAGGAGTGGTATAGCAGGATCTTCTGGAAGTGAGGTGCCCAGTTTTCGGAGGAACCGCCAGACTGATTTCCAGAGTGGTTGTACCAATTTGCAACCCCACCAGCAGTGGAGGAGTGTTCCTCTTTCTCCACATCCTCTCCAACACCTGCTGTCTCCTGAATTTTTAATCTTAGCCATTCTGACTGGTGTAAGATGAAATCTTAGGGTTGTTTTGATTTGCATTTCCCTAATGACTAATGAAGTGGAGCATTTTTTAAGATGCTTCTCCGCCATCCGAAGTTCTTCAGGTGAGAATTCTTTGTTTAACTCTGTACCCCATTTTTTAATAGGGTTGTTCGGTTTTCTGGAGTCTAACTTCTTGAGTTCTTTATATATATTGGATATTAGCCCTCTATCTGATGTAGGATTGGTGAAGATCTTTTCCCAATTTGTTGGTTGCCGATCTGTCCTCTTGATGGTGTCCTTTGCCTTACAGAAACTCTGTAACCTTATGAGGTCCCATTTGTCAATTCTTGCTCTTAGAGCATACGCTATTGGTGTTCTGTTCAGAAACTTTCTCCCTGTACCGATGTCCTCAAGGGTCTTCCCCAGTTTCTTTTCTATTAGCTTCAGAGTGTCTGGCTTTATGTGGAGGTCCTTGATCCATTTGGATTTGAGCTTAGTACAAGGAGACAAGGATGGATCAATTCGCATTCTTCTGCATGCTGACCTCCAGTTGAACCAGCACCATTTGTTGAAAAGGCTATCTTTTTTCCATTGGATGTTTTCAGCCTCTTTGTCGAGGATCAAGTGGCCATAGGTGTGTGGGTTCATTTCTGGATCTTCAATCCTGTTCCATTGATCCTCCTGCCTGTCACTGTACCAATACCATGCAGTTTTTAACACTATTGCTCTGTAGTATTGCTTGAGGTCAGGGATACTGATTCCCCCAGATTTTCTTTTGTTGCTGAGAATAGTTTTAGCTATCCTGGGTTTTTTGTTGTTCCAGATGAATTTGATAATTGCTCTTTCTAACTCTGTGAAGAATTGAGTTGGGATTTTGATGGGTATTGCATTGAATCTGTATAGTGCTTTAGGCAAAATGGCCATTTTAACTATATTGATTCTACCGATCCATGAGCATGGGAGGTTTTCCCATTTTTTGAGGTCTTCTTCCATTTCCTTCTTCAGAGTCTTGAAGTTCTTGCCATACAGATCTTTCGCATGTTTGGTAAGAGTCACCCCAAGATACTTTATACTGTTTGTGGCTATTGTGAAGGGGGTCATTTCCCTAATTTCTTTCTCAGCCTGCTTATCCTTTGAGTATAGGAAGGCCACTGATTTGCTTGAGTTGATTTTGTAACCTGCCACTTTGCTGAAGTTGTTTATCAGCTGTAGGAGCTCTCTAGTGGAGTTCTTTGGGTCACTTAGGTAGACGATCATGTCGTCTGCAAATAATGATAGTTTGACTTCCTCCTTTCCAATTTGTATCCCTTTGACCTCCTTATGTTGTCGAATTGCCCGAGCTAGTACCTCAAGTACAATATTGAAAAGATAAGGAGAAAGGGGGCAGCCTTGTCTGGTCCCTGATTTCAGTGGGATTGCTTCAAGTTTCTCTCCGTTTAGTTTGATGCTGGCTACCGGTTTGCTGTATATTGCTTTTACTATGTTTAGGTATGGGCCTTGAATTCCTGTTCTCTCCAAGACTTTAAGCATGAAAGGATGCTGAATTTTGTCAAATGCTTTTTCAGCATCCAATGAAATGACCATGTGGTTTTGTTCTTTGAGTTTGTTTATGTAGTGGATTGTATTGATGGATTTCCGTATATTGAACCAACCCTGCATTCCCGGGATAAAGCCTACTTGATCATGGTGGATGATCGTTTTGATGTGTTCTTGGATTCGGTTGGCAAGAATTTTGTTGAGTATTTTTGCATCGATGTTCATAAGGGAAATTGGTCTGAAGTTCTCTTTCTTTGTTGGATCTTTGTGTGGCTTTGGTATCAGCGTAATTGTGGCTTCGTAGAAGGAATTGGGTAGTGTTCCTTCTGTTTCTATTTTGTGGAATAGTTTGAAGAGTATTGGTGTTAACTCTTCTTTGAAGGTCTGGTAGAATTCTGCACTGAAACCATCTGGTCCTGTGCTTTTTTTGGTTGGAAGACTTTCTATGACTCCTTCTATTTCTTTAGGCTTTATGGGACTGTTTAGATGGTCTAGTTGGTCCTGATTTAATTTTGGTATTTGGTATCTGTCAAGGAAATTGTCCATTTCCTCCAGATTCTCCAGTTGTGTTGAGTACAGGCTCTTGTAGTAGGATCTGATGATTTTTTGGATTTCCTCAGTTTCCGTTGTTATGTCTCCCTTTTCATTTCTAAGTTTGTTAATTTGGATACTTTCTCTGTGCCCTTTGGTCAGTCTGGCTAAGGGTTTATCTATCTTGTTGATTTTCTCAAAGAACCAGCTCCTAGTTTTGTTGATTTTTTGTATGGTTCTCTTTGTTTCTACTTGATTGATTTCGGCCCTGAGTTTGATGATTTCCTGCCTTCTACTCCTCCTGGGTGAAATAGCTTCTTTTTGTTCTAGGGCTTTCAGGTGTGTCATTAAGTTGGTAATGTATGCTCTCTCCATTTTCTTTTTGGAGGCACTCAGGGCTATGAGTTTTCCTCTTAGCACTGCTTTCATTGTGTCCCATAGATTTGGGTATGTTGTGTTTTCATTTTCATTGTGTTCTAAAAAGTCTTTAATTTCTTTCTTTATTTCTTCCTTGACCAAGGTGTCATTGAGTAGAGTATTGTTCAATTTCCACGTGTATGTGGGTTTTCTGTTGTTTCTGTTGCTATTGAAGACCACTTTTATTCCATAGTGATCAGATAGGAGGCATGGGATTAGTTCTATCTTTTTATATTTGTTGAGGTCTGTCTTGTGACCAATTATATGGTCGATTTTGGAGAAGGTACCATGAGGTGCTGAAAAAAAGGTATATTCTTTTGTTTTAGGATAGAATGTTCTATATATATCAGTTAAGTCTAATTGGTCCAAAGCTTCAATTAGTTTCATTGTGTCCTTGTTTAGTTTCTGTTTTCCTGATCGGTCCATTGAGGAAAGTGCAGTGTTGAAGTCACCCACAATTATTGTGTTAGGTGTAATGTGTGCTTTGAGTTTTAATAAAGTCTCTTTTATGAAAGAGGGTGCCCTTGCATTTGGAGCATAGATGTTCAGGATTGAGAGTTCTTCTTGTTGTATTTTTCCTTTGACCAGCAAGAAGTGTCCCTCAGAGTCTCTTTTGATGACTTTGGGTTGAAAGTCAATTTTATCTGATATTAAAATGGCTACTCCAGCTTGTTTCCTGAGACCATTTGCTTGTAAAATTGTCTTCCAGCCTTTTACTCTAAGGTAGTGTTTGTCTTTGACCCTGAGGTGTGTTTCCTGTAAGCAGCAAAATGTAGGGTCCTGTTTACGTATCCAGTCAGTTAGTCTGTGTCTTTTTATTGGGGCATTGAGTCCATTGATGTTAAGAGATATTAAGGAATAGTGATTGTTACTTCCTATCATTTTTGACGTTATTTTTTAAATTTGATTGCTTAACTTCTTTTGGGTTTGATGAAAGGTTACTATCTTGCTTTTTTCAGGGTGGAGTTTCCCTCCTTGTATTGGTGTTGTCCTCCTATTATCCTTTTTAGGGCTGGGTTTGTGGATAGATATTGGGTGAACTTGGTTTTGTCGTGAAATATCTTAGTTTCTCCATCTATGGTGATTGAGAGTTTTGCTGGATATAGTAGTTTTGGTTGGCATTTGTGTTCTCTTAGAGTCTGCATGAGATCTGCCCAGGACCTTCTAGCCTTCATAGTCTCAGGTGAAAAGTCTGCTGTGATTCTGATAGGTCTTCCTTTATATGTTACTTGGCCTTTTTCTCTTACTGCCTTTAGTATTCTTTCTTTGTTTAGAACATTTGGTGTTTTGATTATTATGTGACGGGAAGTATTTCTGTTCTGGTCCAGTCTGTTTGGAGTTCTGTAGGCTTCTTGTATATTCGTGGGCATCTCTCTCTTTAGGTTAGGGAAGTTTTCTTCCATAATTTTATTGAAGATATTTGCTGGCCCTTTAAGTTGTAAATCTTCACTCTCATCTATGCCTATAATCCTTAGGTTTGGTCTTCTCATTGTGTCCTGGATTTCCTGGATATTTTGGGTTACAAGCTTTTTGCACTTTGCATTTTCTTTAACTGTTGAGTCCATGGTTTCTATGGAATCTTCAGCATCTGAGATTCTTTCTTCTATCTCTTGTATTCTGTTGTTGATATTTGCATCTCTGTCCCCTGATTTCTTCCCAAGGCTTTCTATCTCCAAAGTTGTCTCCCTTTGAGTTTTCTTAGTTGTTTCTACTTCTGATTTTAGATCCTGGATGGTTTTGCTTAGCTCCTTCCCTTGCATGTTTGTGTTTTCCTGTAATTCTTTAAGAGATTTTTGTGTTTCCTCTTTCATGAGCTCAGCCTGTTGACCAAAGTTCTCCTGTATTTCTTTAAGAGATTTTTGTGTTTCGTCTTTCATGACCTCAGCCTGTTGAGCAAAGTTCTCCTGTATTTCTTTAAGTGTTTTTTGCATTTCCTCCTTGTTGGCTTTTGTATTCTCCTGGATTTCTTTCAATGATTTTTGTGTTTCCCTTGCAAGGGCTTCTAACTTTTGATCCATTTTCTCCTCAATGCCCTTCATGTGTTCCTGTACCAGCATCATGACCAGTGATTTTAAATCCAAATCTTGTTTTACTGGTGTGATGGGGTATCCAGGACTTGCTGGTAGAGGAGAATTTGGTTCAGATGTTGCCATATTGCCTTGATTTCTGTTAGTGACGTTTCTGCGTTTGCCTTTTGCCATCTAGCTCTCACTGGTGTTACTTGGTCTTGTCAGTGCTGGACTCACCAGTGCAAGCTGCCCCTTCCCCGTTGGCCTCTGGTGCACAGCTTACACTCTGCACTGCCTATAGACAGGGTGCTGTTGTCCAGGCTGTTCAGATCCCGATGCAGGCACCTGAAGGCTCCCGCTGGGGCCCGCAGGATTTATTGGAGCACACCGACTTCTCCCAGCTGGCCGCCCGGAAGCCCCCACTAGCCTCTTGAGGGACCTGGAGATGTGGCGGCCACCCAGGCTGATCTGAAGCGGAGAGAGTTGAGCTGGGGGCTTCTGCCTGAGGCCTTGCCCCAGATTGTGTCTGTGGACCAGGTGGAACCCGTGTGCACCCCCAGGGAGCTCCGAAGGTGAATGTTGCTGTGACCTCCCCTGTGCTCCGCTCACTCCGCTGGGCAGCCGATTTCCCCAACCGGGCTGGCGCACACTAGGTTAGCCTTGTCCTTGTCGCCTGGGCCCTGAGTCCAGGCAAACGCCTGGAGGCCAAGGTCCGAGCAAAGTTCCCCTAGGGCTATGTCTGTTATTTGGGTCCGCCAGGTTACCCGGATGGCGGGCGTGCGCGTCCGCGCTCCGCGAAAGCACCGGGAGAGTCTGTTGTGCTAATAACCTCCTGGGCTGGTTGACACACAGATGGCCCACCAAGCCGCCCAGTTCTTGGGGTCAGTCCTGTGCCTTTTGGGGCCTAGACCCCCGTTTTGTTAGCCTCAGGCTACGCTTGTTAGCAGTCTCTGCCCTCCCGAGCACTCTGGCTCCTGTAGGCAAAATGGCGGCGCGTGCACCGGCCGGGGCAAAAAAAAAAAAAAAAAAACTCCTAGCTGGGTTGGCGCCCCGATGGCCACTCGAACAGCCCAGGGCCTGGGTGCAGGCCAACGCCCGTCTGGCTCAGACCCCTGCGGTGTTGGGCCTAGGATTATGTTTGTGTATCTCAGTCTGACCGATCTCTGGAGCCCGGGATCAAGATGGCGATGAGTCTCTCCTGACTGGCGGGCAGCCGAGTTCTGAAGTGGCTTCCGTGCAGCGAAAGGCTCCGCAGAACCGCAGTTGCTTGCCGCCCGGCTGGTCAGCGAAGGTCAGTGGTCGTGGGCGCAGGGCCTAACTGGACCCTGTGTCGCCTTGGTTCCACCGCTGATGGCCCTTCAGCTGGAGCAGCCACTGCTACCGCCGCCGCCGCCGCCGTCGCCAATGTTCCTATGTGGCATTATTTTAAGATGGCTGTTATCTTGGACCATCCTATGAATCTGGTTACCTCTTGCATTTGGTTTATATGGCATGGTGATGCTGGAGGTGTGTGTACATGCTCATATTAGATGCAGAGTCAGCTATCTCTCAGAGGCATGAGGCTAGAGGAGCAGAATATCTCCTCCGCTGAGCCACACAAGTGTGTCGTGGGATGAGTATCTCAAATTCTCGTGATGACCTGGGACTGGACCAGCCAGAAGGACCTGGCAGAAATGACTCTGAAAGCACTCATTGTGTGAATAATTCCACCTTTGTCATTAAAGAAGACTCTCCAGGCTGTGAAGGTAGAATCCCAGGGTGAGTCCTGGACGTGGGGAAACATCTGTGTTTTCCCTTAGAAGTCATTTGGCTCAGAATATTCACCAGGCTGTCACCCTTGTGTCTAACAAAAAGAGAAGCATGTCATTTCAAACGGGGAGCCCCTAGGAGTCCCCTTCTGTGCTCGCCAAGGCATTCTGGATGTATTCAGCCGCCTGTCACTCGGAGATTACATAAGCTCTGCAGAGGTATGGCCACCTCTCTTCTTTGGCAGCCTGAACTTTAGAGGTAAAATAATTTAAAGGGGAAACTGATATATTGTAAATATTCTATTAGAACTTAAGATATTGCAATCTGCTCTTCCCCGTCTCTTCTTTCTGTTACCCAATTCTTAGGAGAAAGGGTCCTGAATTCTGTACCCACAGGAAACTTTTGAATATGATGAACCTCTGTGAGTGTATCGCGTCCTCGGATGTGACGAGCCTCTGTGGGCGTGTGCTTCATTGCTGTGTGACTTTCTACACCAATGCGTTTAGGTTGTCTGAAGTGTGATTAGACTTGGGCATAACCGTGGTCAAGAGACTAAGTGTGGTAGTGTATGCTAGATCCACCAAGATGGGCATCCTCTTCCCAATCTGAGAAATACAGATATATTCCACATGGCCCTAGCTAACCTTCTCAGTCATCTACATATTCCACTGGGCATCCCGTCTCCTCATCTGCCACTGACCTCTGTATCTGCCTATCTGACATCTGTTTGTGTATCATCTTATAGTATCTAACTTCTATATCTTTGATCTACTTGACTATCTCCTAGCATGTGTACCTACTTGTTATCTGTATCTTTAATCTGTCTTTGCTATCACCTGCCAACCTGTTCACCTATCCGTTTGTCCTGCCATCACCCAGCTGCGTTATGCTTATGATAACCATCTTACCTACCATTTGTCTTCTTCCTCCTTGTCTTTCCCCTGGCTCTCTATTATCTATCGTCGTCACCATGTATCTCTTATGCAGTTACAGATACTTATGTGTAGGTTTCCACCTACCTATCCGGCAGCTATCATAGACTTGTCTACCATCTCTTCCTGTCATTACCATCTATCAAATACTTAAGTCTAGTTCACGATTCACCATCTCTTTCTTCGCCCCCAGTGTGTGAAGCCAAATAGCAGTCTATTTGTGGAGCCAGTGGAATGAAGATGGTTGTTAAGTCCTGTCCATCAGTGAAACAGAGAGAAATTATAAGTAAAGTGACAGAGATGGCTTTATATTATTGAACAGTTTTTATTAGCATCTGTCAAATAATAATGGAAATTATTGTGACATTTTATATTTATATTTAGAGTATTTTAATGTATATGCTTGAATATGTCCATCTCTCTTTTTACTGATGCGTTCCTCTTTACAACTACTCTCTTCTACTTTAATTTTTTAAACTCATGAATTAGACTTACTTAAATATACTTATAGTAATGTGGGTGAGAGGTAGTTTACAGGGTCAAGGACAACTTACCCATGGCTATACCACTGAAGAAAACAGTTCTTCTCACAGCAACCCTTAACTAATCCACAAATCCTCAGGGAGGGCCAGGGCCTCTCATACACACCCCTCCCCAACTCCATAATGTAAAGAATCCTAATAAAATGTCTCATTTGGGGCCAGCTGTTCAACACTAGCTCAATCACAGCACCTATCATGAGTCTCTTTAGTAATGAGTTTCCCAATAGCACAGGACAGAGGAAAGGCATTGTTGAGCAGGACCCTACTTAGGCAGAGGCACACGTGCCTTTGACGGTGTTCAGCTGTGCTTTTGCTGCTTCTGCTGGAAGTCTGTGTTGAGCATCCATCCATTAAGAGAAATGCAGCAGGCTTGGGTGAGCTTTTCCAGGATAATGCACATGCACAGCTTGTGATATGGGCATCTCTGGATGCTTGGAAAACAACTAAAGAAAAGTGCAAGCCGGGCAGGGGTGGTGCACGCCTTTAATCCCAGCACTCTGGGTAGCAGAGGCAGGTGGATTTATGAGTTCGAGGCCAGCCTGGTCTACAGAGTGAGTTCCAGGACAGCCAGGGATATACAGAGAAGCCCTGTCTCAAAAAAAAAAATCAGAAAAGTGCATACAGATCTTTCACTTGTTTGGTCAGAGTCACTCCAAGATACTTTATATTGTTTGTGGCTATTGTGAAGGGTGTCATTTCCCTAATTTCTTTCTCAGCCTGCTTATTCTTTGAGTATAGAAAGGCTACTGATTTGCTTGAGTTGATTTTATAACCAGCCACTTTGCTGAAGTTGTTTATCAGCTGTAGGAGTTCTCTGGTGGAGTTTTTTGGGTCACTTAAGTATACTATCATATCATCTGCAAATAGTGATAATTTGACTTCTTCCTTTCCAATTTGTATCCATTTGACCTCCGTATGTTGTCTAATTGCTCTAGCTAGTACCTCAAGTACAATATTGAAAAGATATGGAAAGAGGGGGCAGCCTTGTCTAGTCCCTGATTTTAGTGGGATTGCTTCAAATTTCTCTTGATTTAGCTTGACTACTGGTTTTCTGTATATTGCTTTTACTACGTTTAGGTATGGGCCTTGAATTCCTGTTCTTTCTAAGACTTTTAGCATGAAAGAATGATGAATTTTGTGAAATGCTTTTTCAGCATCCAATGAAATGACCATGTGTTTTTTTTCTTTGAGTTTGTTTATATAGTGGATTGCATTGATGGATTTCTGTATATTGAACCATCCCTGCATCCCTGGGATGAAGCCTACTTGATCATGGTGAATGATCATTTTGATGCGTTCTTGGATTCGGTTGGCAAGAATTTTATTGAGTATTTTTGCATCGATGTTCATAAGGGAAATTGGTCTGAAGTTCTCTTTCTTTGTTGGATCTTTGTGTAGTTTTGGTATCAGTGTAATTGTGGCTTCGTAGTCAGAGTTGGGTAGTGTTCCTTCTACTTCTATTTTGTGGAATAGTTTGAAGAGTATTTGTGTTAGGTCTTCTTTGAAGGTCTGATAGAATTCTGCACTGAAACCATCTGGTCCTGTGCTTTTTTTGGTGGGAAGACATTATGACCCCTTCTATTTCGTTTGGGGTTATGGGACTATTTAGATGATCTATTTGATCCTGATTTAATTTTGGTACTTGATATCTGTCTAGGAAATTGTCCATTTCCTCCAGATTCTCCAGTTCTGTTCAGTATAGGCTTTTGTAGTAGGATCTGATGATTTTTTGAATTTCCTCAGTTTCTGTTGTTATATCCCCCCTTTCATTTCTAATTTTGTTAATTTGGATACTTTCTCTGTGCCCTTTGGTTAGTCTGGCTAAGGGTTTATCTATCTTACTGATTTTCTCAAAGAACCAGCTCCTGGATTTGTTGATTCTTTGTATGGTTCTCTTTGTTTCCACTTGATTGATTTCAGCCCTGAGTTTGATGATTTCCTGTCTTCTGCTCCTCCTGGGTGAAATAGCTTTTTTTTTTTTTGTTCCAGAGCTTTCACGTGTGCAGTTAAGCTGCTAGTGTATGCTCCCTTCAGTTTCTTTTTGGAGGCACTCAGGGCTATGAGTTTTCCTCTTAGCACTGCTTTCATTGTGTTCCATAGATTTGGGTATGTTGTGCCTTCATTTTCACTAAATTCCAAAAAGTCTTTGATTTCTTTCTTTATTTCTTCTTTGGCCAAGATATCATTGAGTATTGTTCAGCCTCCATGTGTATGTGGGCTTTCTGTTGTTTTTCTTGCTATTGAAGACCACTCTTACTCCATAGTAATCTGGTAAGAGGCATGGGATTAGTTTGATCTTCTTATATTTGTTGAGGTCTGTCTTGTGACAAGTGAAAGATCTGTATGACAAGAACTTCAAGTCTCTGAAGAAGGAAATGGAAGAAGACATGAGAAAATGGAAAAATCTACCATGCTTGTGGATTGGCAGGATTAATATAGTTAAAATGGCCATCTTGCCAAAAGCAATATACAGATTCAATGCAATACCCATGAAAATCTCAACTCAGTTCTTCATAGAGTTAGAAAGAGCAATTCTCAAATTCATCTGGAATAACAAAAAACCCAGGATAGCTAAAACTATTCTCAACAGTAAAAGAACTTCTGGGGGAATCAGTATCCCTGACCTCAAGCAATACTACAGAGCAATAGTGTTAAAAACTGCATGGTATTGGTACAGTGACAGGCAGGCGGATCAGTGGAACAGGATTGAAGATCCAGAAATGAACCCACACACCTATGGCCACTTGATCTTTGACAAAGGAGCTGAAAACATCCAGTGGAAAAAAGATAGCCTTTTCAACAAATGGTGCTGGTTCAACTGGAGGTCAGCATGCAGAAGAATGCGAATTGATCCATCCTTATCTCCTTGTACTAAGCTCAACTCCACGTGGATCAAGGACCTCCACATAAAGTCAGACACACTGAAGCTAATAGAAAAGAAACTGGGGAAGACCCTTGAGGACATCAGTACAGGAGGAAAGTTCCTGAACAGAATACCAGTAGCTTATGCTCTAAGATCAAGAATTGACAAATGGGACCTTATAAAATTACAAAGTTTCTGTAAGGCACAGGACACCATCAAAAGGACAAATCAGCAACCAACAAATTGGGAAAAGATCTTCAATGACCCTACCTCTGACAGAGGGCTAATATCCAATATATACAAAGAACTCAAGAAGTTAGACCCCAGAAAACCAAATAACCCTATTAAAAAATGGAGTACAGAGCTAAACAAAGAATTTCTACCTGAAGAACTTCAGATGGCTGACAAGCACTTTAAGAAATGTTCAACATCATTAGTCATTATGTAAATCCAAATCAAAACAACTTTGAGATTTCACCTCACACTAATCAGAATGGCTAAGGTTAAAAACTCAGGAGAGAGTAGGTGTTGGCGAGGATGTGGAAAAAGAGGAACACTCCTCCACTGCTGGTGGGGTTGCAAGCTGGTACAACCACTCTGGAAATCAGTCTGGAGGTTCCTCAGAAAACTGGGCACGTCACTTCCGGAAGATCCTGCTATAACACTCCTGGGCATATACCCAGAGGATTATATCCCCAGCATGTAATAAGGACACATGTTCCACTATGTTCATAGCAGCCCTATTTATAATAGCCAGAAGCTGGAAAGAACCCAGATGCCCCTCAACAGAGGAATGGATACAAAAAAATGTGGTATATATACACAATGGAGTACTATTCAGCCATTAGAAACAATGAACTCATGAAATTCTTAGACAAATGGATGGAGCTGGATAATATTATACTAAGTGAGGTAACCCAGTCTCAAAAGATCAATCATGGTATGCACTCACTGATAAGCAGATATCAACCTAGAAACTTGGAATACCCAAAACATAATCCACACATCAAATGAGGTACAAGAAGAACGGAGGAGTGGCCCCTGGTTCTGGAAAGACTCAGTGTAGCAGTATAGGGCAAAACCAGAACAGGGAAGTGGGAAGGGGTGGGTGGAAGAACAGGGGGAGGGAAGAGGGCTTATGGGACTTTTGGCGAGTAGGGAGCCAGGAAAGGGGAAATCATTTGAAATGTACATAAAAATATATTGAATTAAAAAAAAAAGAGCTACAGACTTAACCCACAAAAAAAAAGAAAGAAAGAAAAAGAAAAAGAAAGAAAAGAAAAGAAAAGCGCAAGCTGTTTCTGTGGTTCTCTATATTGTTTGCCCATATGGAAGACACAGTACACTCACTGAACTTTCTAATTCTACCATAGAGGAGGACATTGTAGCAATGACTATTTAAAATCAAAGCTATTTCCTTCCCGAACCTCCATTCTCCCCATTATATGGGCTCAGAAAAATTCTTTGAATAAATTGCTCATTAATTTTCAGTGAACTTGCTTCTGGGTCCATATTTAAATTTACTGAATAAAATCTTTTAAAGACATCTGCTACTCCCAGTCATCGCTGTAACCACAAAACTATAGTAATATGGTGCCCCTGCTTTCTAGTAGTATAGTGACCAGTTCGAAGGTTGATCATCATGGAAGGAAAGTGGAATTGTGTGGCAGGTGCTCAGAGGAGGTCTCTATGGAGGGACTTTTGGAAGGAAGACATCAGAGAGAAAAAGAATGAGCATAGCTGAGACCATTGACATATTAAAAGAAGAACATTTGGGTTCAGAGTTGCTGCAGTTCCAGTCAGCATCCAGTTGGTCCAGTCGCTTTGGTGGGGTAGCCCATCATGGCAGGGAGCACATGGTGGAAGGAAGCTCCTCACCTGAGTGACTTGAAGTGATAAAGAGAAAGAAGACAAGACTTCATCTGGTCCATGTCATTCCAGGACACGCTTCTAGCAACCCAACAATTATAGGACCTCTCAGGACTGCCTAGCACTGGGGACCAACCCTTTAACACCTAGGCCTTTTGGGGGGCCTTACAGATCCAACTCATTGCAAGAGGGGTGAACAGCCCTTAAGATGATTTTCTGCAGTTGCCAGCTGCTCTGGCAGGAGTAATGTAAACAGGGGAATGGCAGTGTCAGCAGCCTGTCCCTGTGGGGTCACAGAGGCTGCACTATGTGTGGTAGCAGCTGTCAGGGAAGAGACCAGATTAGTGCAAGTGCTCCACATGCAAATGGAGAATGTCGTGCCCAAAGTCCCGGAGTTTCAGTTTGGTCCCAGACTAGAGAGGCCATGGCTTTTCTGTGGTACCCACTGGAGAGGAGCTTGCTCGCGGGAGCGTGTTCTCATCAAACCAAGCCCCAAGGGATGCTTGTGTTTCGTGGTGTGGATTTTCAAGTGGAGTTGCTCAGACAGATCTTCGTTGATGGTCTCCTTAGTCGAGGTAGGGATTCATGTTTATTTCTAATCTCTTATGGAAAGCATATGGAATTATATCCTGATAGTTTGCAAGGCAAAACTGCCCAGCAATAACAGCTAAGCATGAGTTCTTACTCTTTCATTTGTGTGTTTATATGTACAGTGCATATGTGTATATGCATGTTTGCATGTGTGCTGGCTTACATGTGGAACCCTGAGATTGACAGCAGGAATCTTCTATTGGCTTTCTTGCCTTATTTACAAAGACAGCACCTTTCAATCAAACCCTTATCATATGGCCAGTCTGGCCAGCCAGGTCGCTCTGGGATCCTCTGCTCTGTCTTACGAGGCTGGGGTCATAGGTGGGCTACCACATGGAGCTGACATTTATGTGGATTCTGAAGATCTGAATTCTGGTCTTCACACCTGCCCAACACTTTAACCACCGAGCAATCGCCCCAGTCCACCCCCCACTTAGTTCTATTTATGGGATGTCCGTATTTTCTTTGGCAATCAAGGACACAGCCACTGTGCGTATCAGTGCTCTGACATTTTAGAGAGGCCTTGTTGAATTTGAAGACAAATGGGTTGGTATCGGGAAAAGCCACAAGAAAAAAAAAATTCAATATCAGGCGCTCTTTCAAATTTAATTGCTGCTTGTTCCCAGGCTGAAATGAACTCTGGAAGGCATGCTCTGGTTCTATTCACAGTCCCCAAATTCATTCACATATGCAGCAAATGACACCGTAGCTCTGGGGTTTTCTCCACTAGTCACAATGAAAAGGACCAACTGAAATGTTATTGCTTTATGGTAAATACTTTATGTGTTACTGCAGTCAGCTCTAATTAGATTCATTTTTAAGCTCAGTTTCTTAACTTGAACTGATGGCCAATAGAAAAATCAGATGATTGCTTTAATGCAGATAACGAAATGTCTCACAACTGTTTACACTGTCTTGTTCCCTTTAGTCCCTGGGTTCAAATGTGCCCTTGTTGGGGATAGTCAGAGCCCTCAGAACACAGCGAGGTGTCACCCGGGACAAAGTGCATTGCCATAGTAACTATATAATAAAATTTGTTTTATTTTGGGTGTGTGGGTTAATTGTATGTTTGTATACATGTATGGAAGATGTGTGCACATATATGTGTGAGTGCATGTGGTGGCTAAATTTCACCTTTGTGTATCTTCCTCTGTCATCTTATCTTTTGAGCCGGAGCCCCAAGACCTGGAACCTGGAACTCACCAAGTTGGCTGGACAGGTTTGCAAGTGGTTTCTGGGTGCCCACCACCACAGATGACTGTGCAGGTGCTGGGACTCAAGCTCAGATCCTCATATTTTTGACAGGCACTCTCCAACGTAGCCACATCCCTCTCCACACATAGTATAAAATGAAAGCTCAATCCCTTTAAGTTATGTGAGAAAGCTTCATGCTTTGAGAGGTCCTTAGGGTGTGTCCATCCGAGTGGATAGTTTTCTGAAGAGGCTTCTGTCTTCCCCATCATGTTCACTGATTTCTACCCAAAACAAACATGGTGTCAGTAGTGCCTGTTTCCTGTCTTGGAATGATTTTTCTCACTCTGAGTTGTATATAGCCCCGACTCATGCAGAGTGTGCCTTCACCCTGATGTGACTATTACTACCTTTTCTGGACTTGGCTAAAGTCGAGGAGGGGCAACCCCATGTAATTCTCCTACTTGCCTGTATCCCTAGCATCCCAAGTTGCTGCCACAGATGGCCATTTTGTGGAATTTAATAGCTGATGTCCTGCTTCAATTCTTCACATTGCTTGGTGTATGTGGATATTAGGAGCTTGTAGCATGGCAGAGTTTGTGAATGTTAGGAGTCACAAAGCATGGTAACACATTCCTGGATACTTAGCACTTGAGAGGTAGAAGCAGGAGGATCGGAGTTCAAAGACAGCCTTCGCTGTAAGAGATACTGTCTCTAAAACACACACAAAAAATTTAGTAAATCGTGACTTGCTTAGTGAGAGGCCAGTGCTCAGGGTTGGTTCTGGGTTCCTCCATTGTTTGGTAAATAGGCACCCTGAGAATTACCAGGAGCACCTTACTTCTCTAGAACCTGTTCCTTTGGTTCTTAGGATGGACATGGTTGGTCATCCCGGGCACATGGCTATAGGCAGTCATCATACTAATTATTTTCTTGGACTTCACACTTCGAAACGAGTGTGTTATGTGAAGAAATATGGTATTAGATGGTGTTAAGTGGTCCAGACTACTGCTTGAAACACATACCCGAGAACCCTGCCAAATTAAATTAAATAAGTTGAGCCTCATCGGCTTGCAGGAACTCACCCCACTCCTTACAGGTATCTGAAGTATTTGCAATGTTAGTTCAAACACACTGCTTGCTTTATTGGTCACATAAAACAAAGTACAAGATTGCTTTTTGTGTTTAATTCATTGCATTTCAGGGGATGTGCACATGGATACAGATGTTTGTGGAAGGTAGAAGAGGGTGTTTGATCCCTCAGAGTGGGAATTGTGAGCATTTGTGAGCTGCTAGACAACCAGTGCTGGGAACCGAGTACAGGTCCTGTTAAGGAGCAGTACCTACTCTGAACCACTGAGCTGTCTCTCCAGATCCTACCATTCTGCTCTTTCCAAGCAGAATGAAAATCTCTGGAGCTGACTGAAGAGTAATCCTGTTGGAGAATAATAAATTGAAGAGTTTTTGAGTAGCAGGCATCCCCTCTAGCTGTTTCTGTTTTCCTAGCTAGCATGGCTAGATTTTATGCTTCCTAGATAGTTAGTTCCCTGTCTCCCAGCACAGAATTCGATCACATTTCATCAGAACCTGCCACACTAAATGAAAACCTCTTGTGAAGAGCGGTCAGCACATCCTTGTTGAATTCAGCAGGAGTCGACACAATTGCGCTTCATTGTGCTATCTCCTTCCCAACAGATTCTTACCATGATTACCAATGCAGCCTACAAGCCCGGGAGGGTACTGAGAGAATTACAGCTGGTGGAAGACCCAGAGTGGAATTCCCAGGAGGAGGTCCTCAAGGCAAAGTAAGTGTCCTCAGCTCTGGCAAAGGAAGAGTTGGTCATACTTGCCCTGCTGTTCCCGAAATTCCCCGCTCCTTGGTTTGATGTTGCCCAGGCAAACAGAAGCAAACTGAAGGCCTGTTGTTTCACAGCTCCACGTGCCACGTGGAGACTTCCTGCCTGGATTAGGTTTAGTGTCTCCATAACAGAATACTCAATAAAAGCAACTTAGGGTGTCAAAGATTTATTTTTCCTCCTGGGATCTAGGTGTACTGTGTGGCAGGATGACATTACAGCAGGGGCCGTCTACATCATAGTGGACAGGAGAAAAGATAGATGAGCTAACTAGGGATCATCGTCCAAGACCGTCCAACAGAGCGACCTGTCTGTGCCAGCTCGGTGCCACCTGCTGAAGTCTCTTCCACCTCCTAAAATAGAGTTATCAATTAAGGACCAAATGCTTACTGTTAAATGGTCCTGCGAGGGACATTTCACATCCAAGTTGTCACATTTCTGTTACAGTGACATTTCTTCTATGCCGAGCTGTCTTAAGTGTTAAGATTACTAATAGGAAATGCAGATTTGATTAACTAGTATTCTTTTTTAATTTTTTTTATTTTTTAAATTTTTTAGAGAGTTGTTTATTTTTTATTATTTATTTATTTATTTATTTATTTATTTATTGTATATGTGTACACTGTATCTGTCTTCAGACACACCAGAAGAGATCATCAGATCCCATTAGAGATGGTTGTGAGCCACTGTGTGGGTGCTGGGAATTGAACTCAGGACCTATGGAAGAGCAGTCAGTGCTCTTAACCGCTGAGCCATCTCTCTAGACCTTAACTAGTATTCTTGTATATGTGTTTGAACGTATATGTGTGCATTATGTATGTGTGTGTATGTAAATATGTATGGAGGTCAAAGAACCCCCACATATGACAGTCAGGTGTTTTTTCTTAAACGAGTCCCTCATTTTCCTACGGTTGCCGAGTAGACTAGGCTGACTGATCAGCAAGTCCCTGATACGCTCCTGTTTCCACGTGTCCAGCTTGAGGTGCCTTACGTGGCCTTTAGAGCTTGACCTCAGGTCCTTGGTCTTGCAAGGCAAGCACTGAGTCATCTTCCCCACCCCTTTATTAGAAATACATTTTAGTGGCTAAACATTCAGAATCAAAACTTGTGTTTATAAGCCAGTGGATGACTTTATAGAAAAGAGGAAGTCCTCCATGGAAGCGCTGTGTCCTGTCGGTCATTGCTGGAGGCTCCTCAGCTGCTCTCATTACTTGCTGTCATGGTCTGTCCATGTCAAATAAAATGTTCTCTGCTTTGGGGTAGAAAAACAAAGTTTGAAGAAACTGGCATGACCCTTCGGCTTGCGTTAAATGGAATGGCCATGAACGTGTGGGTAGCCAACTTTCTGCTTTTGTTTGGAACTTGGGAACTTGATAAGGTTTGGTTTTTCTCTCACTTTCTTCTTCCTCTCCTAATTTCCTGTAGTGTGGTAAGAGTTTCAAAGTCAGGGCCTCTGTTAAGCACCCCAGCCTTTTAAAGTCTTCGTATGTGGCAAATCTCACTGAGATGCTCAGTCTGGTCATGCATGTGACCTTGAGGTCCTCCTGCCTCAGTTGCTTGAGTAGATGGGGTCGGAGGCTTTGCGTCTCTCCATCTCTGAGGCGCCGAGCAGGCACGCTGACATGTTTGCTCCTGATTGTAGAGGAGGCCCCAGCAAAAGTCCCTTCGTCTGGTGCTGAGTGTGGCATAGCGTCTGAGAAGACGTAGCCTTCTATCATGGCATTCCATATGGCCATAGAGAAAGCCAAGGATGACCTTACACATCTGACCCTCCTGCTCACGCCTCCCAAGCGCTGGGATTGCAGGTGTGCAGCAACACACCATGCGAGGGACTGTTGCGTGACCACTGTCACTTCCTCCGTTCCTGACAATTCTCCGCACCGAGTATGTGGCTGGTGGGACAGTGTATGATCAGTTACCCACTCCGCATCCCTGGGGTCTGTTTAGCTCAGCCCTGTCATCTTCAGTTCCATGAAGGTCCTTTACGGTTTACTAATGCCCTGCCCAACCACAAGGGGAAGGGACTGAAGGACGAGAAGGAGAGGATTTCTTTCCCCAAAGAGGAAAATTACACGGCATTATTCCAAGAAACCCTTACATGAGCTTCACCCATAGCAGAGATATTCCACATTCGACGTTCTATAACGGGAGGCTTGTCTGCCATAGCAGAGCATTTTTATGTAGAGTCCTCTTAGGGTGACTCCAGTAGGGTTTATGTGGAGAGATTCTTATTTTCACTGTTAAACTTTCCTGTACCATTCACTGTATCTCAGAGGCACCTAAGGGCTGTGGAAACAACCAGAACACAAACATCTTAAATCTCATTAAAAGCACTGCTCTTCCTAAATCAGCCAGAAACTTATTCCCTGACAGGAAGAGTTCATTTTGCAAGTGTTTGCACTTATTTTCATGTTGCCGAGTCGATGGGAGCTTTTATTAAATCCAGCCTGATAGAATTGAAACAGACACCTTGCTTTCCAGCCTGTTCAATTACAAAGGCAACATATTACCTCTTCTATCAAGGATGGCAGGGGTGTCCTCAGCAAAACCTTACGTGGCATCTTCTCAGGAGGATATGCCTGTCTGCACGGGGGTTTCTCCTTGCTTGATCATAGCATTTCCTCTAATCAGCCGCTAATGATGACAGCGTGCTGTCAGCAGGAGCCCTGGTGACAGCCCTGTCTGCTGTGTCACCTCATTGCTTCTCATGGCAAACGACAACTTTCTCCATCCTGACAGTGTGGCTGTGCTTCTCTCCATGCAAATGGGAGAAGATTGGAGAGTGAGCCAGCCTCTTCCCCTGCACTGAAAGGCAGGCATAGTCTCTGTCGTGAATGAATTAAGTTAGCAGAGGTTAGACCTGGACTTTGAGATTGTAACTGAGCTTGTTGTCTGTGCTGAACTTTAACGTTTCAGTGTCTTGGGGAGCTGAGGGTCTGGGATAGCCCCTCCCCCACTGGGGGGCAGTGCTTGTTGTCCCTTGGCCTCTGTGATTGTTCATGGTCTTGGGTTTTTTTTTCTTTTAAAAATGTTTTTATTAGCATACATAAATTGCACATGCTATCTAGTTTTACTGTGACATTTTCATCCCTGTACATAAGGTGTTTTGATTGTGTCCCCTCCCCCACCCACTGCTCAGATCCCCTTCTTCCCAGCTAGTGATCCCTCCTCCTTCTCCTTCATCCTATTGAGCCTCCTCTTACTTCATGACCTTGGGAGCTTCATTAGCATTGCTTAAAGGCTCCTGGGTAGGAAGATATTTATAGTGATACTTACCCATACTATACCAGAGTGAATTCTCTCCCTCCCTCTTGTGTGTGTGTGTGTGTGTGTGTGTGTTGGTGGATGAGTGGGGATGCATTTTTCCCCTACTTTCCCACCAACCATTCCTTTCACAGTACTAAGGAAATGGTTGCAGGGTTTGGAAAACACGTAAGAGGTGTGCCACATCGTTCCTCAGCACATGTCTGAAAACTGGACCTCCTGTACCGACAAAGGGAAAATACACTCGACGACATTTGCTGCAGACAGTTTTTGTAGTGGGAAAATCCCCTCTGACAAATGTAAATATTCCAAGCTACCTACATCATTCTGAGCTTTTTTTTTTTTTTTAAAAAAGCATTTATTGTATGTATATGAGTACACGGTTGCTGTCTTTGACACACCAGAAAGAGGACATCGCATCCCATTACGGCTGGTTGTGAGCCACCATGTGGTGGCTGGGAATTGAACTCAGGGCATCTGGAAGAGCAGTCAGTGCTCCTAACCGCTGAGCCATCTCTCCAGGTAATTTTACTCTCTGCTTTAGGAGGATGGATCTAAAACAATTGTCCATCTAGAAACACTGAAATGTTTTCCCACATATTGTAAAGTTTCTTTTTGCCTTATCCCCTCTTTGAATGGTTTTTAGCCTGTGCTGGGGAAGCCGAGGGGGGGGAAGATCTACAGATTTCTCAGCCCCTCCCCAGGCTTGCGTTACACGTGTCCTCCACCTCACTATCTTGTGGGCAGAGGCAGCGAGACTACAGCGGACTTGGTCTTCATGGGAGCTGTGCTAACTCTGTGGAGCACTTGGGTCTCCTCCACAGGCAGTGAGTCCTTACGTCGTGTCTCCTTTGGACACTTCCCAAGCTTGTATGTTCTGAACAGAAGGTGATAATCCTAGAGCATCCTGTGGGAATCTGCGGAAAGGGATTCTTAAACTGAGGATGTTAACTGTAAAAGACTCGTGTGCCTGTTTGTTAATTCTTGTTTGCCTGGCTTAGGGCGTCATGATTGGCCCTGGAAATACAACTGATGAACTGAACACAAGCCAGTGCCTGTCTGCCTGACTGAGGAGCTTTCTCCACTGGGGATGTGAGTGGGGTGTGAGTGAGTGAGTTAGAGATGCAGCTCTGGGAGAACCTTGCTTAACAGGATTGGGGCTATGGGTTTCAACTGTAGCAGTGTGTGTGTGTGTGTGTGTGTGTGTGTGTGTGTGACAGTATGTGTGTCTTTTGATATTGTGTGTGTGTGTGTGTGTTACATCTGGGAGTTCAAAGCAGGAAGACCCTAAGAATGGCTTCCTGTGACTCTTGTGGAGCGTTTGTGCTACTCTCTTGCTTCTTCTCTAGACACTCAAATTTGTTTTGTATTCTTGTCGTGAAATGCAACAGAAGGTAAGACCTTTTCCCTGCAAAGTGCAGCTGTCCTGGGCCGCAGAGAGGGCTGTCTCTCTACAGAGTGTCTGTGAAAGTTCTAAGGAAATAAGTCAACATTGATAGCAAACTATCAGATTAAAGCATGGCTTTGTCTACAAAGCATTGATGTGAGTTCTTAACATACAGAAAGCCATCAAAGGGATTGAAGAGGAAAGAGGGCAGGGGTGCTGGGACATGAAAGGCCAGAGAATAAATACAAACTACTTTTTCAAGTCAGAGTTTGCTTGTTTTTCTGTTGAGATTTTGAAAATGGGTTATTAGGGAAAACATTGGAGACGTTCAGGAAGATCTTAAGAATCAAGATGAAGGGGCTAGAGAGATAGATGGCTTAGTGGTCAAGAGCACTGACTGCTCTTCCAGAGGTCTTGAGTTCAATTCCCAGCAACCACATGGTGGCTCATAACCATCTGTAATGGGATCCGATGCCCTCTTCTGCTGTGTTTGAAGATAGTAACAGTGTATTCATATACATAAAATAAATAAATAAATTTTAAAAGGAAGAATCAAGATGGAATCTACTTGGTAGCAGCTTTTTTCCCCTTTATTTCTGTCAGCACATTTGTCTTTGTGATCTAGATCAAGGTTTTAAGAACATTGTTTTATTACCTTTAATGTGCATATTATGGACAGGGTAATATGTGCACATGAATGCATGTGCCTACGATAACTAGAGGCACTAGATTTACAAGGAACGAGATTTACAAGGGGTTGTGAGTTGCCTGATGGTACTCGGAACTGGATATGGGTTTCCTGCAAGAGCGGTTCCCATTCTTAACTGCTGAGCTGTCCATCACTCTAGCCCTGGCTCAGGGCTTTGACCTGCCGATTTTGATGGTATCCTTATCTTAGAGTATCCATTCTTCGGACATGACATCTGGGCTCTGTGAGCACGTTTCAGGAAAGGATTAGTTGCACTCCTCTCTGGAGAGTGAGCTAAAGCCAGTGTGGGCAGGACAGGAGAGTGGATGATATCTCTAGAGGCGGACTTATGGGGCCACCTGTCACTCTGGCTACCCCGGTGATGAGGCTGTGGTGAAAGGGTTGGCTAGTTTGTATGGATCCTTTGAGATGTCAGCCATATGGAAGCTGAAGTAACTTGCTTTGGTCACTTTTGGTTCTGTGGGCACTAAAGCTGCTGGTGTCCCCTGCTCCCAGGACTTCTTGAGTGGAAGGATGATTTTACAGGACTTCACGAAGGGGTTTGTTTTGTTTTGTTTTGTTTTTAAAAAATATGCTTCTCTTGATTGTGACCTTGCTTGCCTGGTCACCATGCTGCACAGATGCCACTTATGAATAATGAACATTGTCCCCCATTTCAACAGTGGACTGTGCCGTCTTGATAAAAGATGTCAATTTCAGTCATTTGACTTTGCAAAGCTTTTCAAAGCACATTCACCATCCAGTGTGCACTTACATTTTCAAAAACTAAAGAATACCTATTAGATCTCATTACCTTCATTCTGAGGACCATGACGGTTAGGTATGTACTGTGCTATGCTATGCCATGCCATACCATACCACACCATACCATACCACACCACACCACACCATACCACACCACACCACACCACACCACACCATACCACACCATACCATACTACACCACACCACACCACACCACACTACACCACACCACACCACACCACATCATACCATACCATACCACACCACACCACACCACACCATACCATACCACACCACACCACACCACACCACACCACACCACACCACACCACACCATACCATACCACACCACACCACACCATACCATACTGTAGACTGTGCCATCCTAAGCTTGGCTATGAGGCTCTGTGTAACATGGAGAGAACCTGTCACACAGAAATGTTTAGGTTCAGTGCTATCACCGTGCTCTTTGTGCCCACCAGAGAATAATTCTCCAACATTTTCCCAGTGAGATTATAAGAAAGTATAAAGAGAGAATAGAAGCCACCCACGGAGCACTATGCTATTAGAAAATAGAGATCTCACTTCCGAAGCGCACTTGAGCCGGCCTATTTGTGTTGTTACCATTGAGGTGACAGAATGCCCACCCTGAGGAAAACACGGAAGGAAGCCCTGGCTTGGGCTTGGAGATTCTGAAATTTCGGTCTTGGGCAGAACAGCCTGCTGGGGAGTAAATGGTGGCACAGAGCTGCCCCAGAGGCACGCCCAGTGACTCATCGTCTCCAGCTAGGTCCTGCCCCCAAGGTCTCCAGCTTCTCAGTAACGCAGTCAACTTATGAATCCACTGAGAAAGCACTCTGCTGATCAACAGACACCTCACGATCCAGTCATGAGGCGTCTCTGAGCCCCAAACCCCAAGGTTGGCATCCACACGTCTAACACCTTTAGGGGACGCCTTAGATTCAAACCTTAACAATGCTGTGTGTCTCCAAACCCTGGCCCTCAGGCTGCACGCACCCCAGGAGAGCCACAAATGAGGCCCAATAATAAATCTCATGCTTACTGGAAACTTTGTGATCTTTTTTTAAAAAAGAAATATGTATATATTTTTATATGTATGGGTATTTTGCTTGTGTGTACATCTGTGTACCATATGCCTGCAATGTCCTCTGAGGCCAGAAGAGGGGGTAAGACCCTCTAGAGTGGGAGTTATAGATAGCTGTGAGGCACCTCATCGGTGCTGGGAACCCAGCTTCTGTTCTCTGAAAGTACAGCCCATGCTGAGAGGACACTCCACTGAGACATCTCTCCAGACCATCATGCCATTTTAAAAATGGATTTAAAAAAAAGACAAACCCAAAACAAATAACTTCATGCGCAGTTCTCAAGTGAGAACTTTGTGGCTGACAATATCTGGATCTGTCACGAGGACGAGAGGTTAGACACACCTGCTAGGCTAACAGTCTGAAAATGAACTCGCTGTCGCTACTCTGTCCATTACTGTCCAGATACCGAGGCAAAACCTACAGGGCCGTGGTCAAGATCGTGCGGACAGCAGACCAAGTGTTGAATTTCTGCCGGCGAGTTTGTGCCAAGCTGGAATGCTGTCCAAACTTATTGAGCCCTGTGTTGCTCTCTGAAACCTGCCCAGAGAACTGTTCCTTCCACACCAAAACCAAATACAGTGAGTACAAAGAAGGCAGAGCCACGGGGTGGCCCCAGCACCCCTGGGCTGCACTTGGGTGCTTGCTTGCTTGCTTGGCTGGTCGTTGTCTACTTGTTTGTCTTGTTTTTTGTTTTTAACTCTCTGCAGAGTTCTTCATGTGAGTACCCGGAGAACTCTCTAAGGTTTGCTGTTGCCGGACCGTGTATGTTTTGCCTCCCATAAGAAGGGGATGAGGTGGTTCAATCAAGGGCGGATTGCCACTAGACGGTTCGGGGAGAGGGGAAGTGAGAACGTCAGACGATGAACTGATTCCCAAGCTGTGTGTGCGCGAGATAATCAATGTATCGATCATTACTAACGTTTAATTAATTTCTTGTCCTGGTATAAACCCAGGATTTGTAATGACACTATATTTTGGGGTTTTGTTTGTTTGCTTGCTTTGTTGTGTTTTGTTTTGCTTTGTTTTGTTTTGTTTTGTATTTGAGATGTGGTCTCTTTACTCTGTAACCAAGGCTAGCCTAAAACTCACTGTGTGACCTGGGCTGGCTTCACACTCTCAGAGCTCCTCTAGCTCTCCCCATTGGTGTTGGAATTGCAGATGTGACTGAGTCCTTCAGTGCTGCCCAGTGGCCCTTTCATCCCAAGGGGGAAAGTCTCTGGGAAGTTTTCTTTCTGCACAGACCCCGTCTGCTACTCCTCTGCTTAGATAATTCCCTCAGCACTCTCGGGCACGTCACCAGAGGATTCAGAAGCCGCGTCCCTTCCTTCCCAGCTGCCTTTGCTTTGCCACTGCTGTGCAGGAGTCTGAGTGCGTTCCACTTTGCCAGCCTGTGATGCTTATGACTGCCATCCCCCTCCCCCACACACTGAGGCCTCTGCCTTCCACAGACAGCTTCCCACTGTCCTTCATTTCTTCCACTCCTAGAACTTTTTTTCCTTCCACCCTGCTCTCCTTTACTGCTATAGAAGCTTCGCCCTTAGACATCTGAAGCCCTGAAAACTCTGGTCTATAGCCTCTGAGCTTCCTAGTCTCCATGAAGTCCTCTCTGGTCCTGGAGTCACCAGGACAAGGAAGTTGGCTCTGCCAGCCCAGGTTCCAGCCACAGAGAGCCAAAGGACCCACACAGTGTGGTCAGTGCTCTGAACCACGGCCGTCTGTGCTATATCAGCTGCTTTGCTGGAACCAGGGATGTGAATGTGGCCAAGATGCTATTCATAGCATGGCTCTCGTGGATGAAAACAGACAGACTCTATAAACATGTGTGTGTGCACGCAGGTGCACGCATAGGTGGTGGGGGGACAACTTGGCAAATTAACCTTCCACTCCCAGTCCCTGGCACAGAACCCAGTCTTGCACATGCCAGACAAGTGTTTTGCCACTGAGCCACGGCCATAGGCCTTGTTGTTTTGAGACAAGGCGTCTCAGTTGTTTTGTTGCTGTGGTTGATTAACTACTCTGATAAAAACAACTTATGGGGATGGGGGATTTTTTTTGGCTCACACTTCCAAGTTACAGTCCACCATGGCAAAGAAGTCACAGTGGCAGGGACTTGAGAGGGGTGGTCGTGACACATCCATAATCAGACGTCATAGGATCCAGGGAGTCCGGGGTAGCTGTCAGCTTGCCAGCTTGCCTCCCGCCTCAGTTAATCAGGTCAGGATAACTCCCCACCTGAGCAGCCGCAGGCCCTTCCCAGGGGACTCTGAAGTGTGCCAAGTTGACCGTGAGTCTTAAGCATCACCGACAAAGTCACTTTGTGATTTAGCCTCTCCCTACAGCTTACTCTATCTCCAGATGCTCACACCTCCTTGTTCATTTCTACATCACCTTACGGTGGACCACTGCCAGGGTCAGCAAGGGTCACTGGGTAGCTACTGAAGGTAACTGACTTGACCGAGGACTGTAATTGGCTTGAATGTTGACCTTATAAATAGGTTCTTCTGTAGTCCCTGGACAGAAGGGAGATGGGGTCAGCACTGTGACCTGCAAGTGAACTAAAAGATGATTCTGGATCTCATTTCACCAAATTTCAAAAAGGCTAAGATCCCTCCAAGTGAGTATTGCTGTCACTGGAAATCGAGGTACAGTGGCAGGGGAACAAACAAACAAACAAATCAAAATGGCTATTGGTTAGAATTGGGACTAGTGAGGCCAGTGATCTCCCAGTGGGCTGTACGCCTCTGTGATGAACCATAGGGCATTGGCAGTATTCTCAGCAAAACTGTCTTCCTCCCTGCAGCCTATTATTATGGGAAAAGAAAGCGGGTCATTCAACCACCACTTGGAGATAGCAACACGGACAATGTACCAAAACCAGGCAGGAGAAGGAAACGACGGAAATCAATTTACGTGCAGAAGAGACGGAAATCCTCTGCTGTGGTCATCCCAGTGAGCTCCGCGCAGGTATGCTGTCCTTAAAGGGCTTCCAGCCCTTTAGCCTGGAAGGGTTTCGTTTGTTTTCTAATTTAATTTATTGTTTTTGTGTGCTTGGGAGCAAGACACCGAGGGCGGAAGAGGGCAGGGAGGATGGGAGGGCAGACATGCTTGCTGTGCCGGTCTCCTCCCACTGTGGGATCTCAGGATCAGAGAATCAGGTTGTCTGGTTTATGCAGCACACACTTTTGCTGGTCCTGTTTGGTTGTTTTGGGGGATGCTAGGCAAGCACTCTACCACTGAGCTACAACCTATGCCTGACAGTTTTGAGACATCTCCCTATGTCGCTCAGAGTGGCCGTGAACTTTGTGTGTGCTCCGCGCGGGCGTGAGCTCGTGTGTGTGTGTGTGTGTGTGTGTGTGTGTGTGTGTGTGTGTGTGTGTGTGTGGTGGGTGGGCGGAGGGGATGAGGAGTGGGCTGGGATGGGGAGTGGCAAAGAACAGAGGTTAACCCAGTTGTCATTCCTTGGGAAAGGATCCACCTTGCTTGGATTTTTGTTTTGTCTGCTGTTGGTTTTGAGGTAAGGTCTCTTTTTCCTGGAACTCATCATTTTTGGCTAAGCTGATTGACTAGCAAATCCCAGGGGTCTACCTGGATCCATCCTCCCAATTCCTAGCATTTCCACGTGGCTTCTGGGGAATCAAACGAAGGTTCTCATGCTTGCATAACAAGCATTAAACCCTCTGCCCCTCCCTCTGCCATTCCCCTCCCCCTCTCCCTGTCCCTGTATATACCGTTCAGCTACTGGTTAGGAGATATCTGTATTAGGAGATTTTTTTGGTATCACGGGGCCTCTGTGGACAAACCTTGCCAGGAGCTTCGTTCTGGGAAGGAAGGGAAGTGGCTCAGGGTCTGGCAGTGTGGCTGTCCGTGAGGGTCGCACCATGCTCACTCAAGGCCCTTTCAGACGCCCCCACTAAGCTCATCCCTCTGCCTCTCAGGAGACTGAAGAGGATGACCCAGATGCCGTGGACACTGCAAGTGAGGAAACCAGTCCCGAGGTCCGGGATGACCAGAGAGACACCTCGGCAGCACAGGTGCCCTTCGCCCGGCCGCAGAGGGCTGTGACCCTGAGGAGAAATTCAGAGGCTTTGAAGCAGCCTCCAGTGGAAAGGGCACGGAGGGCCTGCCCAGCGCCAGCTGCTGCTGCTGCTTCGAATAACAGGAACAAGGGTCCACTTGTTCGGATTGAGAAGTCAGAGGTGAGTTCAGAGAACGGAGGGTGCATGGCTCATCTTTAAGAACATGGAGTAGAGTTAAGGCTGTGGCCCAGGGAAACCTCTTTACAATCTCAGAAATGATCAGAGATGCTCTGTCAGGATTCCCAGGTCCAAAGACAAAAGAATGCTTTTACCTTTTGGTAGAGGGCCAGGAAACATCAGACAGGAGTCCCCAGGATTGGAATAATATCTTCACTTCTGGGTGTCTTTAATCCTCCAGAGATTCCGGCCAGGTGGAGGAGAGGGTCCAGTCTCCAGTTCTGGGTCTCCATATTCCATCTCTACGTGCCCCATTTCCGCATCCCTCTTTCCTGTGTGGGGCACCTCTCTCAGATCATAATATTTTAAATCAGCATGCTTGACAGTCTTGTCAGACTGCTGCAGAAGTCTTTGGTGCCTTTACCACAGAAGCCAGTGGCGATGACAGTGATCTGTCTTGCATGCATCCAGCTGTTCACCTTACTATCTGTTCACATTTTAATCAGAGATGCTTTGCCAGAAACTAGGTCCTATGATTTTACAACTAGGGATTCAAGATTGATAGCCATTAGGTCATGGGGAGGGCAGGGACGTGGTCACAGGTCTGCGTAGAGGCCAGGATCTGGCTCAGATGCAGTAGGAACCATCCACTCTTTTATTTCTTCTTCTTCTTTATTTTTTATAAAAAAATATTTTTGAGGCAGGCAGTTTCATGCCTGGAGCTTGCTTAGTAGTGAGTTAGTCTCTCTGGGCAGCAATTCCCAGAATCCTCCTGCCTCCACTTCCCCAACCCCAACACTTTTTTTTCTGAATGATCTGGTGATCAAACTCAGGCCCTTAGACTTGGATGGCAAGCATTTTGCCAACTGAGTTAAGTCCCCAGCCCTGCTGTACCTTCCGTTGTTACTGTTTCTGAGCTTTTGAAGATACCCAGGTCATTGCAGGCATAGAAGTCACCAGGGGCAGGTTGCTAAGACACTCCGTAGAGACCAGATTCTCTCTGGGTGCCCAGTGAAAGACCAAGAGAGCTAGGAGTTGTGGTCCAGCAGTATAGAGGCACAGAGGTTATTAAGATGATGCCCTGCAGTGTGCAGTGACAGTGCCCTGCCCCCTTCCCTGCAGGATTCAAGCCAAGCGGATGAGGAGAGATTGATTCTTGAGAGCAATCCGCTGGAGTGGTCAGTCACGGATGTGGTGCGATTTATCAAGCTGACCGACTGCGCACCTTTGGCCAGGATCTTTCAGGAGCAGGTACTCCAGGTCTTGTCTCTGTGTGTTTGTATGTCCGTGTGTAAGTATAGGTATCTTGGTCTGTGTGTGCAGTTATGTATGTTCATGTGTGCAGTTACATGCACGCCTGTGTGCACATAGGTATACGTGTGCACTTGAGGCCCAGAGGATGCCGTAGGGTAGCCTCCCTCAGGCGATATCACCTTTATGAGACAGGTTCCATAAAGCCAGACAGCCCTCTGTCTTGGAACTCACTTAGTAGGCTAGGCTGACTAACGTACTGCTGCCTCCCGAGTGCAGGGATTCTGAGCATGTACCAGAACATTCAGCTCTTCAAAGTCAGTGCTAAGGACCAAGTCCTTATAAGGCAGTCGCTGACTGAACTGTCTTCCCAGCCCTGAGACTCTGAAAGGAATTTCCTATCTTACCGGGCTTCTTTCTGATAACCACGGAGGGATAAAGTCTCACATGCCCTTCGGCCGCATACCACAGTTGATCTCTGTGAGCAGGTCCATTCACGATGCTGAGCGGGTACGGTGCCCCTGGCATGAGGGTTTTCTCACAGAGAGGTCCCTGTCACTGCGTCTAGCCTCTGTCCTTAGTCATAGCTGTAGCCCACCCCATGGTACCAGTTTCTGTTGTGCTGTTGCTGTGATAATACTCTCAACCTGGAGAGGACAGAATTGACTTCCTCTCAACAGCCCATAGTCTTGGACGAAGGGTTGTCGGGAAAGGAGCTCAAGATAGAAACCGGGAAGCAGGAACTCAAAGCAGAGCTTGATGGAGCTTACCCGAGCCTGACTCAGCCAACATCCTTATACTGGGGTGAAGGATCACTAACCAGCAAAACCTCACAGAGTTAATATTTGTCTTTTAAGACCTAATAATTTTCTAAATACTATTTTCTATATAGTTGATTGAAGATGTATCTATCTAGTCTGTTTTTACATTTAATAAACCAATAATTTGAGAAGATAAGGCAGAGAAAAAAAGGTCTGATTTCCCATTGATATAGAGAATTTTCTTTTGGTCCAAGTCAATGCAGTAAAATATTGTAAAAGGTAAATTGAAGGGCATCCCAGGCCTCTACCTCCTGCTCCTGTGAGTGTAGATCTTGGTGACCAAGCTTGCTACCCTGATAGCCACAAGGTGAAGTGATTAATCTCATTAGCTCTGGAAACTTCTGCAGACTCCAGAGGATGTCATCTGGAAGGCAGGATCAGGAGCCAGACAGGAGGGGCGGGCTCTTAGATTTCTGCCGTTCTCTGCTCTTCCTCTCTGGGTACAGACAGAGAGGCAGACAGGGAGACGTGCTTTCTGACCCAAAGAACGAGGGCAATGATCTGTCTTTTCATTTCAGCACACAGACAAGACAGGAAATGGTGAACAGTAGCTTAGCTGATACACGGCTTACTGATAAGATTTCATCTCCATCTTAGAAACAAACACAAAGAAATAGTTAGGAAATCATGTACAGTACTGTCTCAGGCAGTGTTTTCCCAGACTTAGACATAGTGATACTAAAACAAAGAAACAAAAAACCAATCAGAAACCTATCATATTCAAGTATAGGATAAATTCTGTCTATATAGGTTTAAATACACCATATATTTGTTGGTCCATATATACATTCAACATATATTGATCTAATACCTGGTGTACATACCTTGTAATGTCCAAAGCATGACAATGAGATGTGTCATTCTATATAAATCTTAAGTTTTATTTTGGTTTGTTCCATTTCACTTTAGAAAAACATTTTTCTGCTCTGAGCCAGAATAAAGGATAGTTTGTTTTCTGTTTTGTTTTGTTTTGTTTTATTTTGTTTTGTTTGTTGGTTGGTTTTGTGACTTCTAGACTCTTAAGTCAGGTGGGAGCTCAAGAAGGTCTGTAGCACAAATGGTTCCCAGGTTCCTGTGCTGATACTGTGTTCAAAACTGTGCGAATTCTCAGTGGTGTGCTGCCTTGTGGGACAGGTAGCCAAAACACTACTTTTAAATTCCTCCTTTTCCTCTCTGCTAAGCCCAGTTTCCAACAATACCTGATATTGTTTCAAGGACATGAAGTCGCCGTCACATTCTACTGTAGATTCAGAGTGGCCAGCAGCTTCCTCCCCTGCCCCTCCCCTTACATCAGCTAAAAGCTTTGTCGTTGATTTAGACGTTAGGTGGACTTTCCGTGGATGTGTCTTGTTCCCAATTAATTTTTCATTTCACATTAGGGATTTTCAACTCTTACAATAATAATAAAAAAAAATGTTACCTGCTGGTCTGTCTAAAGCGTGTGGACACTTGAGCCCTCTCTGGTCCATTAGACTTTTAATGACTTATTTTTACTAACTTTTTTCTATCATCATTTTGTCCAAATGGCAGTGCTCTGATTGGTTGGAGCCTCCAGAAGGTGTTTTCTGAGATGTCGGATGAACCAGGTGCCTTCCGATTATTACAGGAGATCACAGTTTACAGACTGTTCATAGCTGTGTGCGGTCATGCCTAGGGACCCTAGGGACGTTAGGAATTCCAAGATGGGCCCGACCGCTGGAGCAATTGCAGACGCTACATGATCCCCATTGCCAGCATGCGTACCTTTTATTTCCAAAATGTTGGGGCAGCTTCTTAGTGAAATCTACCCTCTGTAGTTCCCTGCTGCAAATCTGAACCTTACACAGTGAGAGTCCACACACCTGTCATGTGGTCTTAAACACATGATCCTGCATAGCAGAGTCTGTGTGCCCACCCATTGCCAGTCAGTCTGCTCAGAGAAGCAGGCTGCCTGAACAGGCCACTTATATAATGAGAACGTGAAAGGATCATTGGCAGCTTTAGTTCATTTTGAGGGTCTTCCTCTTCTTCCTTTCCCTTGACTCACACATATTTCCATTTTCGTCCTTCTTGCAAGGACAGGAACTGTAGTTTAATTTCTTTCAGTCCACGGTTGTTTGGGTCTGCTATGTCTGAGCTCCCGTGGCAGGGTGTTTGTGGAGCGCCATGGCGAAGCATGGACTGCATGCTTACCGATGGCCAGAAAGCACACGAAGATGGGGAGGTGCCTGGAACAAGGTTCCAAGGCACACCCTTTCTATTTCCTACCCCACTGTGAATTTCAATAAGCCTTGAATGAATCTATAGCTGGAGTGAGGCTAATGTAAGGGCTAGCCTAGGGTTAGTCTTTGCACAAGAGTAACAGCCACACAGTCCAAACCTAGCTGCATTTAGCAGGCAGCGTGCGAATTGGAGGCCCTGTTGTATTCTGAGTAGCATGGTCTTGTCAAAACCATGACACCCAGGAATCATATGGTCTGACGTGTAGGAACGGGAGATGAACTGGGAGCAGGCAGAAGCAGTGATTGTGGGCCCTCACGAGGCTCAAATATGGAAAGACTTCATTTAAGTACATTCCATCTATAGATATCAGGAGAATATTTGGGTGAATTTCTCCCAGATAAAGAGGAGGGTGAAGGATCTGTAGTTAATCAGATTGTTTGGCCTTAGCCTTTTCCCTTGGCACATCTTGTACAGAGGCTTTCAAAGTCAGCCTGGTCCCAGACATTCAAAGCCCACCACCTCTGTGGCACACAGGCAGTCCAGCTCCTAGAGGGTTTCAAAGTCGGGCTGATCTCTTGAAATTCACCAGACAGTATGCTTGCTTTCGAACCTAAGACCTCAAAGCCGAAGCCCCCTTTAAACTCGGGACTTCTGTTCACTCCTGCTGAGGGATCAGGAGAGGGGCACTGATCATTCGAACTTGTTCCTCTTCTTGGGAGAAATCTAGGGGCAGGGTGCTTGGCCAGGTGCTGGGGCCAGGACGAAAGGGACACCTGCTCTGCAAAGCTTGGAGAATGCCATTTCAAGGTCCTTGACATCATTTTTAAATGGTCTCCTCCAGTCTGCATGGTGTCTGTCAGGTCTGCTGTTCTCCTTAATGCTGTGACCCCAGGGCAGCCTTTACCACTGTGTTGTTCATCAGGCTGTGGAATCCTGTCCGGGTTCAGAGAGGAGGTCAAGAGCTTAGTATGTCTTTGAACTTTGGACTGACTGTCTAGAATCTTCTATGTAAGGTCATTGTAGAATCAGTTTCTGAATTGTTTCGTTGCCTAATGACTTTTATTTACTTAATTTGTGATTTTTATTTTATTTCACTTTTTATTTTATTCTATTATTTCTTTTTATTCTATTATCTCACTCTATACAACTACAACTTTGGTTTTTGGTTAATTTTATCTATTATGTGATTGGCCTCACCATCTGTTCCTTCCCCGTCCGGAGATGTCAGGCATGCATCTCTGATGCGTTCACATGGATGCTGTGAGTCTGAATTCCGGTCCTCATGTGCGTGTAGCACGCACTTCATCAGCGATCTGTCCCCACACCAAGTTCTCTTTTAAGACACTCACAGCCAGTGGCTGGAATGGGTGGGGCACACACAGTTTGAAGAATGTACACGTAGGTGACAAGTATTTAGCCTTTTACCCTTTATCTCCCTCACTGCTTGCTGAAAGAATTCTACATACACAAACACAACTCAGGTTTGTTAGTTCTACCCATGTACTTTAGTAGATTAAAAAGATTTTAAAAGCAAAACAAGATTAGTGGAGTGTATCAGGCAGAAAGAATCTGCTTGTCATTTCTGCCTCTTTCTTTCAAGCCTCTATGTAATGGTCTAATTTCCTTTTTTTTTAAATTTGATATATTTTTTATTTACATTTCAAATGATTTCCCCCCTTCTGGCCCCCCACTCCCCGAAAGTCACATAAGCCCCCTTCCCTCCCCCTGTTCTCCCACCCACCCCTTCCCACTTCCCTGCTCTGGTTTTGCCTTATATTGCTACACTGAGTCTTTATGGTCTAATTTCTATAGTTAATTGCTAACTTAATATGTCAAGGACATCCGTCTGCTTTGGTCTTGAGGGCCTCTAAATCCAATCTGTTCTATGATTCATCTTTCCTTTTCATTAATTTTGTTACTAGACACTTCCATGCTTGTATATAATATACTGTGACTTCCCTCCCTCTTCCCCACTCACTCCATCTCCTCTCTCCGTCCTCTCTCCATCAACTCCTCACCCTATTTATCAGTCCCTTTCCCCAAATCAGGAATTTGGGGTTTGTAAACCATGTCCAGGGCCATCTATGGATGGCTTGGAACTATTCCCTGGAGGCTGGTCCTGTCATCAGAGGGAACATAACTAAAGGCAGTGGTTTTCCTTCTACCGACTGTCTGTCGGTTGGCTGTCCTTGCACCGTGCCCGACAGTGGAGGGGACAGTGCTGATGCCGTCCTGGGGCGGGTATCCACGGCTACTATGAGTTTAAGGTGGCAATGACTGTGCCTTGCCTTGGAGATACTAACCAAAGGGATAGTTTGGTTTGTCTGGGACTGAGCACTCACCTATGCGAGCTCTCAGCATCTTGAATAGCTACAAGTCTCTGCGGTACACTGCTGTTCTGCTGAAAAGAGAAGCTTCTCCTGTTGAAGCTGGGGGTAGCACCCATCTCTGGGAAGCTGGGGGTAGCACCCGTCTCTGGGAAGCTGGGGGTAGCACCCGTCTCTGGGAAGCTGGGGACTAGCATCGTCTGTGGGCAGCTGGGGGTAGCATCTGTCTATAGAAACCTGGGGGTAGCACCCATCTATGGGAAGCTGGGGGTAGCTCTGTCTAAGTGTAGAAATACATAGAAAAAGCAGCACATCAGCACAACAGTATGTCAGTTTAACCAAACAACAGGATTCAGCCCACAGTTCCCCACACACATGACTCAGTACTTATATTCTATTCAAATCCTACATACTAGGAACTCCATTGTGTACCATCATTGCCTTAACTGTTTTCCTGATTGATCAATACCTCACTGATTCCCCTTCATATTCTTACCCTTCAGCATGTCAGCTGTTTGGGGCAAACAGTCATATACCTTCATCAGGCCTACTTAGGGGAGTGCAATACATCATAGGGGGTAAGAACTTGTGGAGATGATATTCTTCCCAAGTCTAGAGAGGACTGCTAACAGGAGGCGTTGAGTGGAAAGGGGAGGGGTAAAAATGCTTTACATACAGACTCATGTATAAAATTCTCCAAAAATTTAATACAAGGAGAGGATGCTGTAGCTATAGATGTCTTTATAGCCAATTGTGTAAAATAAGTCCTCATTCTCCTGGACTCATCTGTCCCAGATGTTTGCCTAGCCAGTGTCCCAGATGCTTGCATAGCCAGTGTCCCAGATGTTTACATAGCTAGTGTCCCAGATGTTTGCATAGCCAGTGTCCCAGATGTTTGCATAGTCAACTGCAGTAGTTTTAAGCGTTTCCCACCTTTAGGTCTTGCGTCTAATTTTTTAATTAATTTTTCTAAGCAAAAGAGCAGAGTGAAGGGTTTTTTTAGTTATTCATAGTGGTTAGAATTGAGGAATTAGCCTGCAACTTGGGCTTCATTCAGCTGTTTGTTCCTGTTCTTAGTCCCAGGGATGAAAACTTAGCTTCTGTATGCAATTCAGGTAAGCAGGCTCTGGAGCAAGAGCCTCGAAGGTATGTTCTCTCTCTGCTTCTGTTCCAGGTTGCCCAGCTTGAAAGTCAGACCAGGAAGTGTATACTTTCCTCCCCCTTCAGACCACAGCTTTTAGAACAGGCTTTAAACTTGGGGTTGATTTTGAGACAGAGTACACAGACAAAATTAGGAGATGCCCAGACCAAAGGAAAAGGGTGATGTCACTGGCAGTTACAAGGTTACAGTTTAAAGCAAATCTGCAAAGTAGTGGAGCAGTTCTTATTATTTAATCTTGAGGACCAACTTTATTATTTCATACGTGTGTTGAACATCTATCCATTCATAGAATGTTTGTGTGCTGAACATTGCATGCAGGTCAATCAAGTACTGCTGGATGGTCTCTGTCCTGGTGATACCCTGTGAGTGGGCTGAGGATTTGATCGTTGTGACCACCATGGTATTGCCTACATGGGTAGAAGGTTGCTTGTCCAGTACATTTATTTTAAGAGGCAAATGGTTGACGTTCAAGAAATAGATTTTTGGAATGAGCCACATTCTGGTAGAGCAGAAATTGGTATGATTTTTGGGGGTGTTTTAAGGCACTCAGTAGGGCCACACTGGCTATTAGGAAGGAGTTGGTGGTCTTAAAACCTCAAAAACTTTACATTTATGCTTAGCAGATATTCCACCAACTCTTTCCTAAAGACTTAAATGCGGGGTAGGTTTCTCAAGTCTTGGGTGATCTGGACCTATTGTCTACAGGAAAGGTATTTGGTTTTTGTTGTTGTTAATGGTGTTGCTGTTTGAAGTGTTGAAGGTAGAGTCAGGGAAACACATCAGTATCAACATCTCTCACATTGTCGCTACCTTCTTCAAGATCAGTGAGCGCCCCTGTTGGCTTCATGACCATGATCTGTACCTTAGCACTTCCCGTTTCTCCAGCCACTGCCATCCTTCTAAACAGCAGCCTCCGAAGGGTAGAGTGACATGCTGGACCAGTACAGGAAAAGGTGAGGTCCATTTGCAGTGTGGAAACACACCGGAAATTTCATTCGTTCTCTTTATGGCTGCATAGAAGACTGATCAACTCATTTTTTGAGGTTTGATGAAGTCTTTATTGAGACATGGCTTATTCCATTAGCATGCCCAACATTCTTTTATAATTTAAAAGTAATAAACAGCATTCACAGTGATATTTAAAGTGAGTGTGAGTGTCTACTTCCTGTTATTGTACTTACCAGGTAATACTGTGGACACGGGTCTGATAGGGTAATGGCAGTCCAGCAAGACTTGGCACTTTTCTTGACACTTGGCACTCAACAACTACACTCTTTACATACTTAGGTATTTGTGTTATTATAGTTTTAGAAAATAAATGATTTCCTTCTATATGATAGGAAGCTCTCTATAAACTATGTTGGTGGGTGATTTCTACAATGCACACCTAGGCAATGGTGAATGGCTGTTGAGTCCTTGCAGTTCCTGAGAGTGTGGAAGAAAATTTTGCGTGGCTGAAATTCTGCTAGGCTAAGTCACCACTGACTCTTAGCACCACTTCGAGCCTCTGATCTCTTTTATTCTCAGTTATTCCCACTGGATTAGAAAGCCTGCCCTGGCAAATAGCAAGAGTAGATTACAGTTAAGCTCAGCCACACAATCAAAAGGAACAAACCAGCCTGCTGTAAGAAGCGAGCTGGCAGAGACAGGCATACATAGAATACTCAGGGCTTTGGAGTGCATTTTGTGCTCTTCTTCCTATGGTAGATTTAACAGTCACTTGATGGGTATCTTCATAAGATGTGCTTTTGTATAGATATAGCAAGGTGGAGTGCAACAGGTATCATCATAAGATGGCACCTGTTGTATAGATATAGCAAGGTGGAGTGGAACACGGAGAAACCAGTCCTGAACCCAAGTGCGATTCACTCTGAGGATTGTGTGTATGCACGGGTATGAGTGTGTTTTCATGATGGGCATTTGCTTTGAATTGGAAGAGTCCTTGGGCAGCTTTTGGAGATCCAATCTGGTGATGATGTGTTCCTTTAAGAAGGTTTCCTTAAATTGTTAATTTTTTTTTTTTTTACCATTAGGTCTTGCTGTAGAGTTCTGGCCAGCCAGAACTTCGTTACTTCGTCTCTAACACGGCTCTCTCTTCTGGCAGGACATCGACGGCCAGGCGCTCCTCCTGCTGACTCTCCCCACTGTGCAGGAGTGCATGGAGCTGAAGCTGGGACCTGCTATCAAGTTATGCCATCAGATCGAGAGAGTGAAGGTGGCTTTCTATGCCCAGTATGCCAACTAACTCGCCTTTCTTGGCAGGTGTCGCCTGATGCTGAGGATGCTGTGTTTGTTGTAAAGGTTCCAGGACCGAGACCTTGATTTCCTGGGCTTCGTGAAATGGCACGATCATTGGTGATCTACAAAAAGCCAGAAGCCCAGGGCCTCCTTTTTGCACCAGCCTATTTGATAGTCCTCTATTTTTAAAGCACACGGATGGAGCGCCAGCAGATTTGAGAGTATTGTGAAAGTTCTGAGACAGACCTTCCCTGCCTTAGAACTTCCCAGTTCCCCCTTTTAATTCCACTCAAACAAAGCAGGCAGTTTTCTGGAAGCCAGGTTTCCTTACACCGAGGTCCAGGTTCTTGGGAAACTAAGATGAATTGAGTGTGCCCGAGCAGAATACCCGCCCATCTTGCTGCCACTTTTGCCTGGCTCACACTCACGCTCTTGTACAGTTCTGTCTGCCACACACACTCTCGATATCGTGGTTTAGAGCCACCTCCCATCCCCTTTGATCTCCCTTAGCTCCATTCTCCCACACAACTCTGGGCTCTGTTTAGCTCCGTCCTCTGTCAGAGGTGCCTTTTTCACAAGTACGGCGCTTACCGCGAGACTGCTACCGCGTAAGCGAAGCCTAGAACATTTGCAGTAGCGAACCCTCTCTGTAGTCTCCTGCAGAACCATAGCTTCTTTGGTGTTCTAAGATCACTGTGACCAGTCAGGAGGAGGCTGCTTTAGGGAAGCATCAAATTCTGTATTGAAGAAAAGCTTTCAGTGGGGCATGTATAGAAAAAGATTTTGTGGGAAGTGTTTTTTTTTTTTTTTGTGAACTAGCTGTATCCGCTTAGAATGCTAACACAGATGGTCACTGCAAGCAAATCCTTCTGAGCCTCTCTCCTACTAGTGCCTGGCTTGCCAGGAAAGCCATCATAAGGGACCAGTATTCCACAGCATAAGATAGCAGAGCAAATACTAGATCTGGATCCAGTTGGTTTCCATCTATTGGCTAATGGATGGCCAACTTCATGTCCTTGGGTAACTCGCCATCCCCCTGGATCCAAGTTCCCACTGAAAGGTAGGGTATTTAGTAGTGAGGCATTGAGTATACCTTCTCCCTGCTCCTGATGCAGAGGAGCCTGGGTAGACCAAAATGAGAAAAAGAATGTGGCCACAGAATCTAACCCTCCAGTTTTTGCCTTTCACTCTCTCTTTAGGGTTGCTTATGAAATTTCACTAAGTACTTTGTAAACTAGTCAGTGATTGTAAACTTTGGCTGATACTCAGCACTCGTCTGTGTTTTCCTATGAGCAGTTCAACATGTGCTCAAAAGCCCAAAGGGGCTGAGGTACATTATAACATGGCAGTCACCTCCATTTTTGGAAAACCAGGCAAGGAAACTAACCTTTCTCTCTTCTGAGGAGAGCCTCACTTAGGAAGTGAGCTTAACTTCTCACCTATGTGGGCCTTACTGGTTTATTTTGTGGTTAGTCCATATCTTGTCATAATTACATTCTTTTGTTATCCTTGACTAGAATCACAGCTGTCCCAGAGCACGGTGTATCAGGCTGAGAGCTGCTTGTATTTTGGCAGAGTTTAAGGCATGGTAGCCCGTCAGGCTTGGAAAACCCCAGTTGTCTACGTCAGTTACCCATTCTTCACACTGGGCATGGCTGCAGAGAGAATTAGAAAGTGAATGATTTGTGGTTGAGTCTCTTTCATCTTCCCTGACTTGCTGTGGCTTTCTGTGGTCAAGCTATAACCCTTTGGAGAATGGACATGCCTACGGACAGCTGGGGTTAGACTGTGTCCCGTGTGGAACTGTAAAGATGGCGCTGCCCCTGATGGGGTCTGTGTGGTTGCCTTGCATTTGTATTTCTCCCTTCTAAGTTCCATGTTGAACCTTCCTCTGCCTTCTCAGCCACACGCCTTTGGCCATAAATACTCAATCTTTCGGTTGGAAAGGGTATCTATTTCAAGATGGGGCGGCCTTTCTCCTTTTTGATCCTTCAGTGTTGTCTTTTCAAGATAAGCTCTTTCTTTTGCATCTGAAATGGGACGTGGCTGTGGTATTGCTAGAACATGGTATGCTTTCAGAACAAATGTGGCCTTCTCATTCCATTTCCAGTAATGACAGAGAGGAGCGGGTGTGGCCTCCGAACATGGGGAGTTCCTAGAGATTTGCTGGGTCCACAGAAAGAGCCAGGAAAGCACTAACAGAAAAACCTATCAGGACAAGTCCACCCCTGGTCAGAAAACCTTCTTCCCACGGAATCAAATGTCCCAGCCTCTCTTCATGCCTCAGCTTTGCAGTGTAGTGTAGGTCTCTCTCTCTCTCTCTCTCTCTCTCTCTCTCTCTCTCTCTCTCTCTCTCTCTCTCTCTCTCTCTCTCTCTCTCTGCATAGTGTTGGTTCCTCAGCCCAACCTTTGGCTTTGGCAAGGAAGAGATGACAGTAATCTTACAACAAGAGTGCCCAACTAGGGGCCACTGTCATCATAGTGGCTGTCAGTGTGCAAGTCAGCTGCCCTCTTGAGTATTTTCATGACCAAAGAGGATGGTTTTCCTCAGAGAGACGTGCTAGTGTCCTCCAGAGCTTTGATCCAGGATGGTGTACTCAAGAGCGGAAGGCAGTTTTGCCACCAGATTGTAAGGTGGGCTTTGTTTCTCTCTAGACTTGCCTCTCACTGCTTATGTCTGAAACAAAGAGTTGATTTCTAAGAATGATTGGGAAGAAATAAATGGATTTTTATACACGTACACCAAAAATATTCTTCCCTCAGTACTGTGAAATGACGCCTTTGCCTCATTTCTTCTTGATGGCATCGTTTCCTTTTCTCTCTGATTATCTCCTGGGCCCAAAGTCCTCTCCTCCATGTACCTGCTACACCTTGGCTACATCTCGCCATTCATGGCCTCCTGTAACCAGCTGAGCAGACATCACACAGTCCATGCCATGTGATTGAGGAATGAAAATGCCACCTCAATTAGAATAATGACATTCTGTCATTTATGCCCACCTTAAAACGTAGGGAGTTTGTTTCAGCCCCCAATTTCCAGAGTATATTTGTACTGTGTTGTAAAAAAAGAAAAGAAAAGAAAAAAGAAAAGAAAAGATCCTAGCCACCAAATAAAACATGCCCTGATCAAAGCTGGCTATACTGGCATTGCATATCTTTGCTATTCAACAATGGTGGCGTTCACCACAGTTTCTAATCTAGAGCGTGGAGAACTGCTCTGTCACTTTTAAAATTAGATGCCTTTGATCAGAGTTTGACTCACACACAGCATTTGAGCTCTATAGCTATTTGAGTCCCTAGACCTTATTTGATCATATTCAAAAGATCATTTCCTGTGCTCACTTTGATTTGGTCCTCAATAAATTAAAATGATCCCCACTTTTCACACTGCCACATCTGACCTTCACTGCCATCTTTAGATGGTTCCTTTTGATCAGCCCTTTGAAGATGGGTTCCTCCTAATCTATACCATGGAATTTTGAGTGCTGTATGAGGTAAATATTGGCTTTGTCTTCTATCTTCCACCAAATACCATTTCCTGAGATTCATCCCTAAGTTTTGAAAGCACTCAAGATTTTGATACTTATTTTGTCTAACACCCATTTATATTCATTTCTGTATAAAGAACAGTGTCAGCATCTTTGCTATGGTTTGACATTGCTGTTCTTGGGTTAAGATATTGAGTCTAGGCTCCAATTACTCTCTATCCTGTCTTTAGAGAGCTGTGATTGAGTGTGCAATTATTTGGAAGAAGGAAATGTAAATTAGAATAGCTGTAGTGTTGGTGCCAGGAGCCTCTGGGGACGTCTACTGCGTGGGTCTCTTTGGTGCAATAATTAAATAGGAAGGAGGAGCTGAACTGGCAGCCGTGCAACCTGATGACTCGTCTACTTGCTCGCTATTGCTTTCTATCCGCAAGCTTTCTGAAGAGTGCTCTCTTTAATCAGATTAACGTCTTAAACTGCTTAATTCTCACAGCTTCTTAAAACTAGGGTGGTTTGCAGGTGTCCAAAAATATGCTATGACAGAACAAAATTGTGGCATTCATGACTCATTTAATTTGCTGAAAAATCATAACTGCTTTCCTGCCTGCTCTCCTTGGGTTTCAGTTTCAAAAGCCTTTGTGGTTGAAATGATAACAATTCAGTTTTCTGAACTATATACATCCTTGTTCAGTTTTCTTTTGATGACTAAGACTCAGTACCAGGGAGATGTAGGTCATGTCACAGAGCTGAGGCAGAGCAGTGCTTTGGGTAGGACGAGGAAGAACACTACAGAAGGAAAGTCCTAGAACAATCTTTTGCTTAAAAAATGCTTTATGGTGAAAACTGTGAGAAGGGTTTTTTTTTTTTTTTTTTTTTTTTTTTTGTAATTTCAATAAAAGACAAAGTGAACATCTGACCTGCCATCCAGAATGCAAACTCACATCGTCTGTGAGCAGAGAGAACCCCGGTCACTGCGGGAGCCCTTTACCTCTCATCTTTCACTTTGAAAAGTTTGTATTAAATTTGGTTCATATCTTGTGTTTTGTGCATAAAAGAAAAAAATCAGTGTCTTTACGTTTGAAATTTAAAGGGCAAAGGGCATGCTCTCTCAGTCTGCTGTAAGATTGTATTCTGTATATATGTTTCCATGTACATAAAGGAAAATATATATCAGAGTTATATTTTAATTTTTATTCTAAATGGAAAAAACCCTTTTTACTTGAAAACATGGGCGCCACATTGCTAATAAAGTAAAAAAAAAATTCTATGGTGGTGTTTGTGTTTTGTGTCAAAGATTATTGGATTTATGTTTGGGGCTTATATCACAGTTACTTTCTTCTGAAGTCTGTTTTCGTTTTGCATCTTGTTATAGAATCCATCGTTAAGTTGGTTAGAACCTTAGCTCTCAAAATCCCCCTGTTGTTACAGACTTTTACTCAGGCAATGTGTGTCTGTTCTAATTTCATTCCCGTTTCTTTGATAAAAAGCTAACCCAAAACAACTTAGAGGAGGAAAAGATTTGTTTGGCTTGTACTTCCGGGTCACAGTCCATCATTAAAAGAAATCTAGGCAGGAACTTGATTCTGAAACCAGTGCTCACTTGCTCATCCATTGGCTCAAGTTCAACTAGCTTCCTTATAGGGCCAAAGACCCCTCCGTAGGTGTGGTCAAACAGTGCTATGGGGCTCTGGGAATGATTGGTAAAGTGCTTGTCTTATGGTCTTGATGAACCAAGTTACACACTGAGAACCCAGCTAAAAATACCTAGAGTGCAGGCTTGGTATCCCAGGTCTGTGGAGATGGACACTGGTGGATCCCCAGGGCTCGCTGGCCAATGACTGTTTAATCCAGTGAGAGACACTGCCTCAAAGAATACAAACATCCTGAGCATGATTCCAGCGCCTGCCCTCTGACCTCCACACAAGCAGATGCGTGTGCACATACACATAAACATGCACACTCGTGCACATAAAAATAGTATTGTTTACTTTCATATGGTTCCTGGCTTTCCCAATTTCAACCATTTTTCATTTCCTAGGGGTGCCTGACACTTTGGAAGTAAGATTGCTTTCTTTTAAAAGGAAGCCTAATTTAATTACCGCATTGATACATCGGATGACTTAAGACACAACTAGGTCTTGAGTATCCAAGTCACAAGAGAAAAACAGCCCGTTGCTGTGGTACCCCAGCCCTGAGATCTCATGCCAAGAGAATTCCCCTTCTTTTTCTGCCACTGTGAGGTATACTACACAAGGAGAGGGAGAAGCTGAAAGAGGGTTAGCCCCCTGGGTAATGGACAAGGACAGTCACTGAGTCAGTCATTCTCTCCAATCTCAAGTAACTCCCTGCACCTTAGATTCATTGTTAGTCCTGATGACAGTCAAATATCGCATATATAAATTTTCCTTCTCTTTTAATTGTGAATACTTAAAAAAAATAGTCTCATAATATAAGTTCTTACTTTTCAGTTCAAACCACCTTCAAACTCGAAATCCTCTGTCCCAGCTTTCTGCCTGCTGGCCACAGGTGTGGGCCACCATGCCTGGCCCACATGAGGTGTTTTTGCTTGTTTGTTAATTACTGTTATTAAAAATTCAAAATTTTCACAGCAAAAGCAAAGCTTAGAAAGCACAAGAAGAAACATCATTCATTTTCCTCAGTAATAAGAGCAGCAGATAGAGGACAGCACAGCTGAATAAATAGAGCCATCATATTTCTATTTGGACTTGAATATCCTTGAAAACAACTTTAAATGCTGATTATATGAACACTTTCAAATTTCTAAATTGAATAAATCAAAGCAAAAGTATTTTTTCATGTTGTCATGAGAGCCCTATTTTTAAATTTCTTTCTTCTACTTAGCCAGACCATGTACAGCTTTCAGTTCACTAGAAACTTCTCCTATGTTCTGAGGTACAACTGTTGTAAATCTATGAGAAGTCACAGTGCTTACTAGAGGTTTAGAGAGCATATTTTTAAAATGATGATTGTGATCCTGACCTCAAGCTCTACTACAGAGCAATAGTAATAAAAAAAAAAACACATGGTATTGGTACAGACACAGGCAGGAAGATCAGTGGAATAGAACTGAAGACCCAGAAATGAACCCTCACGCCTATGGTTACTTGATCTTTGACAAAGGAGCCAAAACCATGCAGTGGGAAAAGACAGCATTTTCAACAAATGGTACTGCTTCAACTGGCTGTTAGCATGTAGAAGAATACAAATTGATCCATTCTTATCTCTTTGTACAAAGCTCCAGTCCAGGTCGATCAAGAACCTACACATAAAACCAGGTACGGTGAATCTAACCGAAGAAAAAGACCCTCAAACACATGGGCACAAGGGGAAATTTCCTGACCAGAACACCAATGACTTATGCTCTAAGATCAAGAATCAACAAATGCAAAAGATTCTCATAAAAGCTTCTTTAAGGCAAAGGACACTGTCAATAGGACAAAACAGCAACCCACAGATTGGGAAAAGATATTTACCAACCATATATCTGATAGAGGGGCTAATATCCAGTATATACAAAGAACTCAAGTAGTTAGACTCCAGAGAGCCAAATAGCCCTATTAAAAATGGGGTACAGAGCTAAACAGAAAATTCTCAACTGAGGAGTCTTGAATGGCTGAGAAGCACCTAAAGAAATGTTCAACATCCTTAGTCATCAGGGAAATGCAAATCAAAATGACCCTGAGATTCCACCTCACACCAGTCAGAATGGCTAAGATCAAAAACTCAGGTGACAGCAAATACTGGCAAGGATGTGGAGAAAGAACACTCCCCCATTGCTGGTGGGATTGCAAGCTGGTACAACCACTCTGGAAATCAGTCTCGCGGTTCCTCAGAAAATTAGAAATAGTTCTACCTGAGGACCCAGCTCCTCTACCTGAGGACCACTCCTGGGCATATACCCAGAAGATGCTCCAACATGTAATAAGGATACATGCTCCACTATATAGTGTTCATAGCAGCCTAATTTATAATAATCAGAAGCTGGAAAGAACCCAGATGTCCCTCAACAGAGGAATGGATACAGAAAATGTGGTACAATGACTTCATGAAATTCTTAGGCAAATGGATGGAACTTGAAAAATATCCTGCGTGAGGTAATCCAGTCACAAAAGAACACACATGGTATGTACTCACTGATAAGTGGATATTAGCCAAAAAGAAGCTCAGAATACCCACGATTCAACTCATCGACCATAAGAAACCAAAGAAGGAGGATGATCACATTGCTGTGGAGGATTGGAGGATGCTACAGTACTACTCAGAAGGGGGAAGAAAAGAATCTCAGGAAGTAGACAGAGAAAGGGATCTGGGAGGGAGAGGGGGGGAGAGAGAAAAAGGGGAGCCGGTTCAGATATGGGAGGAGATAGAGGAGAAGTACAGTGGGTCAGGAATTTGAAAGGAAGTATGCAGCAGTGGGGAAGGGAGAACTCCTCGGCACAGCCACAAAAAAGTCCCAGATGCCAGAGACCCAAGAGGTTCCCAGAACCCAACAGGGAGGACTTTAGTCAAAATAACCAACAAAGGGGAAATCGAAACTGTAGAGACCACATCCAATGCATAGCCACAGCCCCTGGTTGAGGAATGGGGCCACCCACCTACCTCAAAAACATTAATCCGGAATTCCTCTGATCAAAAGGAGATGCAGGGACAAAGAGTGGAGCAGAGACTGAAGGAAAGGCCATCCAGAGGCTGCCCCCACAATGGATCCGTTCCATCTGCAGACACCAAACCCAGACACTATTGCTGATGCTTAGAAGCGCTTGCTGACTAAAGGAGCCTAGTATAGCTGAGCCTGACAAATACAGATGTGGATTATGCAGCCAACCATCAGACTGAGTGTAGGGACCCCAATGGAGAAGTTAGGGCAAGAACTGAATGAAGGGGTTTGCAACCTCATAGGAAGAACAACAGTATCAACCAACCAGCCCCACCCCCCAAAAGAAAGGCTCCCAGTGACTAAACCACCAAAGACACATGGTGGGGACCCATGTCTCCAGTTGGATATGCAGCAGAGATTGCCTTATCTGGCATCAGTGGGAGGGGAGCCCCTTGGGTCCTGTGGAGGCTCCCAGGGTAGCACTGAGGCAGGAGTGGGTGGGCAGGCTGGGGAGCACCTCATAGAGGCAGGGGGAGGGCATAGGGGTCTTGTGGAGGGGAAACTGGAAAAGAGGATAACACTTGAAATGTAAACAAATAAAATAACCAATAAAAAGATTAACTCTCTGTCTCTCTCTCACACACACAAAATGCTGATTATGTGAAGATGACCAGGGGTGATTCCATGTGAAGATGAATAAGGTGAAAATATTACCTGAGCCGCAAAGAGTTGTCTGAATAGTTTCATGAAGATGTGTTTGTGACACTGGTTCAAGCACAGGTCACGGCACATCTCTGTTGAGTGTAGTTTGTATACTGGCTGTTTTTGTGTGTCAACTTGATACAAGCTGAAGTTATCGCAGAGAAAGGAGCTTCCGTTGGGGAAGTGCCTCCATGAGATCCAGCTGTGGGGCATTTTCTCAATTAGTGATCAAGCGGGGAGGGCCCCTTGTGGATTGTGCCATCCCTGGGCTGGTAGTCTTGGGTACTATAAGAAAGAAAGCTGAACAAACCAGTGGAAGCAAGCCAGTAAGGAACATCCCTCCATGGCCTCTGCATCAGCTCCTGCTTGTTGACCTGCTTGAGTTCCAGTCCTGACTTCCTTTAGTGATGAACACAATGTGGAAGTATAAGCTGAATAAACCCTTTTCTCCCCAACTTGCTTCTTTTTTTTTTATCTATGTATATGAGTACATCATAGCTGTCTTCAGATACACAGAGGAGGGGTATCGAATCCCATTACAGATGGTTGTGAGCCACCATGTGGTTGCTGGAAATTGAACTCATGATTTCTGGAAGAACAGTCAGTGCTCTTAACCACTGAACCATCTTTCCAGCTCCCCCACCCCCAACTTGCTTCTTGGTCATGATGTTTGTGCAGGAATAGAAACCCTGACTAAGACAGTTTGTAATGTCAAAGTTTTGTTTAGTGTCATGTGTAGCAGGTATGTCAAAATGATAGATCACAGTAATAAATAAAAAGATGTCTTGCCTTGTCAGTGTAGTGTTGGGGCGGGGCACATACAATGACCACCAACCACTGCCATGCCTCCCCACTCAATGAAAGACGTGTTCTGTTTTAATAGTGGGCTTTGGCTTGGAAGTTTTAGAATGTGTGTGTGTGTGTATGTGTTTGCATACATATATATACACATCCTATACATGTAATCATATATGCAAATATTAGGCATATATATGTGTATACGTTGTATGCAGGTGAATAAATATGTACATGTTTGTATTTTGCATAGTGTACACACACCATACACATATATGTATGTATATACACACACATAATATGGGGTCATATGATGAGAGAGAACTCAAAGACAGATAATGTTGAGTAAGGGGAAAGCATACATACATATTTCACATTCCACTGACTCCAAGTACTTATTCTATCACCTTCCAGTTATATAACACAAAATTTCAATTTTCTATGAAGGGTAAAATGTTATGCATGTTTACAGGGTTAATAGGATTAGACACAAAATAAATGCTGTGTGATTCTTAGCACAGAAGACATAATGAATTTTAGGAATCCAGTTTCAGTATAATAATTAAACCTCTTCATCTGAGTTTAGTGGCCTACACCCTGCTTCCCCAGAGGTGGAGTCAGAGGATCGAAAGTTGTAGGCTGTCTTTGGCTGCATTACAAGATTAATGTCAGCCACATATCATCCCTTTGACATAAGCAAAAGATTGAAAGCACAACATATTCTTTGGAGGGGAGCTTTTGGAACAATCCAAAGGATTTCTAAATCCTTAGTCATGTGGCATGACTCTGAGTATTGGTGGATGTTGCCTACTGCCTCTGACACGATGTATTTTCCTGATGTTCTTATGAGCCAGGCACAGTTGCCATGATGTCCACAAACATTGTGGCAAACCTAGATGTCAAGACAACCAATAATTATGAACTGTATGGTTACAAGGAGCAGGAATGCTTCAGTCCTAATTACGTGACATCTGTACTACCATACCCACTGCTAGCTTTTGACTCCAGCATCTATACTGCCAAGATACACTGGCATTTCCATCTTCTTTATGTCTTCCTACTAAGTTGGTGGTACCTATAAGATGGGTATGAATGAAGCCATGCCCAAGGTGGCCAGGGTACTGCAATGGGGAAAATACTCAGGTGCCCAGGAATTAATAATGCATGAAGGGGGGAACCAGAGGCACTTGTTCTGTGGTCATTGTCAGCTCCATGTAAGAACCACAACCACTGGCATTCAGAGCCCATGTATTTGACTGTTCAAATATTTAGTTAACACCCATCAATGACATATAGGTAATATTAACAAATCTCGCCTCCAGAAGGGGTTTCCCTCGTATTTCTGCTCTGCACAGTCCAGCAAGTAACAAGCATTCCCCATCTCTTTCTTGGAATCATGCCTAACCTTACAACACACCATTATCATTCATTTTCTGACTTCCATGCCTAACTTCTCCACCTGAAATTACTTCCTCCCCTCAACGTAGAAGCTTTTCCTTGGGGCCCCTTTTCTAGGAAATTCTAATGAAATGTAAGCATTCAAAAGCAGCGATCATCATAGTCACAGGACATGCAAACAATAATGACGTATTCTGGCATAACTCAGCAGACCTGGGAAACCCACCGGCCTCCAGTAATTGGGGCACTCATAATACGAGTCTTTTCTGAATTAAGACTTAGGTTAGAGGTGAAAAATTTTAAAGTAGTCTCTGATTATTAAAGTAATATGTTGATACTGCAGAACATTAGGAAAGCAAAAGTGTGATTAAGCTGCCCATTATCTCATTATGTTCAATTATAATTTCATCATGTTTGCATTTGTATTTAGAATACAATATTGAAATTAAGTCATGTATACTATTTGAAAGACTCACTGGTATTCTGCGATCATCCTCCGAGAGGCAGCATTAATATTCTTAAATATTAGCACTTTCATCTCTAATGCGTTTTATTTTGATCAACTAATTTCATTCTTTGCCTCACATTCTATACTCACATACGATCTCATGTGAGTGTAGGATTTGTTCTAACATCTCCACCCTCTCAACTTCTCTCTCTCCTCCCCCGTGAAGTCCCCTCCTCTCTACCCGCCCCTTCTCTAGATTCATGAGTTTTGGTTTTAATTTGTGACCCATTTGCTTTGGCTATGGTCATTTGGGCAATATTGGCCAGCACTTCTCTTTTAAATGCTCGAACGAGCCTATGAACAATCCAACACAACATGGCAAATGCACAGGCGGACTTACCTGGCTGCTAAAGAACTTAGCATTTCACTGTACTCGCTTCAGATTTATATATTTTTTATCTCGTAAGTCAAACTTCCTATTTCTCCCTCATTCTCTCTTCCTTGTGTTTCAAAAACAGCCACTATTCTGACTGGGTGTTAGAGTTTCCTAAGCATGACTTTTATATCACTGCATTTCCATGTAAACGTGATAGTGCATTCTACTTTTGTGGTTCTTCAAAATACTCTTTAGTGTTATTTCCTCATGTTGCTTGTACACTAGGCTTCAATTGGCTTCTTCCGTTCAGCTTTGCAAATATGACGTTTATCCATGCCTTTACGTCATTAATTTGTTTTCACCATAGCATAAACTCGAAAGAATATGTATCATGACTTGTGTATCTATTCCATTGGTGGACCTTTCCCAGATTTGTACAGTTTTATAGAATGTTGCCATGAGATTTTTTTGTACACCTTTTTTCTGTATACAAGTAGCAGTGTCTCTTATCAGTCAGAATCAATGGCCAGTGAGGGAGTGGGCAGTCACCTTCCTCGGTAGTGGGTTTGGTGGGCGGGTAGGAGGGTGAGAGGATAGCGTTAAGAATATGATAAAAGTACATTTATCCATATGTGTGATGGTTTGTATATGCTTGGTCCAGGGAAGGCACTTTTAGAAGGTATGGTTCTGTTAGGTAGGTGTGGCCTTGTTGGAGTAGGTGTGTCACTGTGGGAGTGGGCTTTAAGACCCTCATCCTAGTTGTCTGGAAGCCAGTCTTCTCCTAGCAGCCTTCAGATGAAGATGGAGAACTCTCAGCTCCTCCTGCACCATGCCTGCCTGGATGCTGCCGTGCTCCGACCTTGATGACAATGGACTGAGCCTCTGAACTTGTAAGTCAGCCCCAATTAAATGTTGTCCTTTGTAAGACTTGCATTGGTCATGTATAAGACTTGCGTCTGTTCACAGCAGTAAAACCCTAACTAAGGCAATATGTGCATGATATTGTAAATGAATAAATATGTTAAAATAAAGCCCTGCCACAGACAGGCAAAGCTGGAGCAGGGCCAGGTCATACACCAATGTCAAAAACCCAAAGCAAAAGCAGTGGGTAAAATCTGCTCATGAGGCAAGTGCTCAGATCACAGCTCTATGGTCTCACCTCAACAGACTCTTCCAGCTTTGCTGCTGGAACAGTATCCATTGTCTGGAATACACAGTGTCGTCTACCCTCCAGTCCACATACATGACCAAAGGACCAATTCCACCTCTTTTTAAAAGGCTTCTCTTTCCCCTTACATTTGTCCTTTTGAAGAATTACTCACTGAAAGATGGTGGCTCTGTCTGAGACTCAGACTTTAATAGTTGGAGACATCTTACCTTAATCCTCACGGGTAAAGTTGTGATCCTGGCTCCTCACCCCAGCTCTCCTGAAACATTTGCCACCATCAGAACTAGGTTTCTACTTATGAATCCAGAGCCCAGCATATCTGTGGGAGACTTTGAAAATAAAATTATTTTGCAAAGCACTGTTGCTTTGCAAAAGGCTGTTCTGTGGTATTCAGTCCAAGGAAGTGCTTTTGTCTGGGCTACAGGGCTGCTTCCCAGCCCCACTGCTGAAACCCACATTTTGTCCTCTGTACCATTTCTGGTCTCCACAGACCTCCCCCACTCCATTTCTAGCTCAAATATATCTTACTGAGTTCATCTATTGGTCTTGTGTGTTTATATAGTGAAGATCTATCCAAGTTTAAACACACAAAGCTATCGTCATTAAACAAAAAAAGTCTCTCCATGTTACCAAACAGCAGGTGTCACTAAGGCCTTTCTGGGAATGACAATAACTCTTGTGATATTTGAGCTATTTTAAAAATGAGTTGTTTAAACCCAGATGAACATTTATATTGGCGCAGGGTCCATTTAAGTTACAATTCCCCAAACACTCAGCTAGCTGACATTTCTAAATGTCTCTCCCACACAGTAAAGCCTCCAATATTTTTTGCAAATGTTTTGAAAAAAAAGTTTTGCATGTTGTCCCCTTTGCTTTGTCATAAATTCCAGGGGCTGAGTGAGGCATTTGAAATGGTGGAAATGCGGGCATACACCTGTTTTGTTCTATGTAACTCACAAACAATGCTAATACTTATCACAACAAATAGATCCGTTCCTTTTGAAGTCATGATAGAAATGGAGGCTCGTGGACTACTTATCAACTGGACCCACTTAAAGCAGGCAACCTTTGTGTGTAAATGGCCTGAGTTCACTTAGACGCACCCGGCCCTAACAGTCCTGTGTAGTTCATTCCCATAAGCTGAAATGAAAATGTTTTATGAAACATTTAATACACATTGTAATGCAAACTTGTCGCATAATAAACCTAGGAATCATTCATTCATAGGATAGGATAAGATAGTTTGTATCTGCCAAGCAGGGTATGGTTTTGTATCTGCTCAATAGGGTTGGCTAGACTAACCACCTTAGGAGGAATAATAACCTTGTGCTCACAGCTACTATAAATGCAGAAACTATGGAGAAAGGACCTGGCAGACAGGTATTGGGAAAATACCAACAGAATAACACCTGACAAGTGACTCTTGCCCTAAAAATCAGAGAGACAGAGAAAGGAGAGAGAGAGAGAGAGAGAGAGAGAGAGAGAGAGAGAGAGAGAGAGAGAGAGAGAGAGAAAGAGAGAGAGAGAGAGAGGCAGAGATAGAGACAAAGGCAGAGACAGAGACAGACAGAGGCAGAGACAGACAGAGACAGAGAGAGACAGAGAGAGTCGCATGTGCACAGGATGTGCACACACATGCAATTATTGACATGGTAAAATACTGTTACAGAAACATTGACTTAGATGGTGAATATGAGGGATTGTGCTGGTACCACAAATCAGCTCTTGTGAGACAGGGAGACCCTGCTAGGATCCCCTGGAGGTTGTCCATGCCTTAGTTACTTTTCTTGTTACTCTAACCAAATATCTGACAAGAAGCAAATTGAGGAAGAGGGGGTTTGTCCTGGTCTTGGTGCTGGTCCCTGGTCACTAGCATCTATCATCCCAGTGGAGCACAGAACGGCTTGATACCATCTTTGAGGGACTCTCAACCTTGCCCCTGAGACTCCACAAGCCAGGTAGGCCTCCCCTGTCTGCATTTCCTTCAGCAGTCTCTTCCAAGCTTCCGCAGAACAGCCCATTAAGCTTGGAATACTCAACAGCCGTGCCAGCCCGAGGTACCAAACTCTTTGACAACCTTCCCCCAAACCAGCATGGTCAAAATCCGTCACAGCCAACGGCTCATTCAGCAGTACCACGTCTGTTCTAGTTTGATTTCTATTGCTGTGATAAACACCATGACTGAAAGCGACTTGGGGATAAGAAGGTTTATTCGTCTCATACTTTCTGACCATAGCCCATCGCTGAGCAAAGTCCAGACAAGGGGCAGCGGCCATGGAGGGGTGCTGCTTACTGCCTTGCTTCTCAAGGATCGATTAGCTAGCTCACTTCCTTATACAGCCTGGACCAAGGTGCTCAGGGTGGCGCCACCCACAGTGGGCTGGCCCTTCTTGTGTTTGTTAACCATTAGGAATATGTCCCCCAAAGACTAGCCCATAGCCAATCTGACAGAGACAAATTTCACAGTTGACGCTCCCAGATGACTCAAGCTTGTATCAAGTGCAAAATCCAACCAGCACAAAAATTAATAAGCAAAATTAATGTCTGTCCTTCACTTTAGAACAGCTTACTCTAAATTGTCCAGGCCTCAAACTCCTGGGTTCAAGTGGTCCTTCAGTCTCAGCCTCTCAAGTAGCTTTTTGTCTGCAGGCTTTGCTAGGATTCAAAAGTCATTCTTAGCAAGTAAAACCATGAACTCCCCAAAGCAGAGTAAAAAGCTTCATAAAATGTATGATTGGGAAATTCAGAGAAGAAAAAATATTCAGGAAACAAGTAGAAATAAATTTTAATATTGAAGATGCAAATTAAGCAGTCACAATTTTTATATCTCCTATCCAACTAAGAGTAAAGTGTAACTTAAGTGTTGGTAGCAAAACAACATAAAATGAATCACTGTAAACAAGGTCAGTTGATGAGACCATGAGCCTGTTAGATGAGACAGCTGACTGGAGAGATGCCTCAGTGGGCAAACAGTGCTTGCTTTGCCAGTGTTAGGACCTGAGTTCAAATCCTCAGACTTTGCGTAAACCTGGCCATAACAGCTCACGTCAGTAATGGCAGTGAAGTTTAGGAGTCACCTGAAGCATGAAGCCAGCAACAGCACTAAAAGGAAACCAACTTTCAGACACTGACTCACACATGAACACATGTGTACACACGCACACACACACACTCAAGGATGAGACGATTAAGCTATTGCCTCTTAGACAGTCTCAATATTTACGTTTTTGCTTAAAATTTTACCAGGCAACTTTGAAAGACTTAAATACTTGAGTAAAAATATTTTAAAATGGCATTCATTCTGATACTACAGTTTTACCATACCTATTATTAATTCAAAAACAAATTCAAGAGTTGAAAGTTCACATGTATATAGCAGGTATGTGTGCGGATGCTAACGAAAGCATTGTTGAAAACAGAGAAAATGTTTAAATAAAAACTAGTATAGATATATAGTGAAACTCTACTGCTCTTAACAAGGATCAACTTTTCTTTATTGAATTTACTACATTAGTAAACTATCACTTTAGGAGCAGAGTATCATATAATAACATTACAGTATCATCCCTTTGTGTTAGAAACAAATGTATATATGTTGTAGTAAATCTCCAACTCCAAAAAACATACAACTCAGTCACAATATTTATAAGCTGCATGCCTAGATTGATCAGTCCGTTCCCCAGTAATGAGATTCCTTGCTACTTTTGGCTGTTTTGTTTGTTTGTTTTTGTTTTTTGTTTGTTTTTTGAGACAGGGTTTCTCTGTATAGCCCTGGCTGTCCTGGAACTCACTCTGTAGACCAGGCTGGCCTCGAACTCAGAAATCTGCCTGCCTCTGCCTCCTGAGTGCTGGGATTACAGGCGTGCGCCACCACCGCCAGGCCCACCTTTTCCTTCCACTGCTCAATCACAGGGGAGAAGGTTCATGACATCACCTGAGTATGAGATCCACGCCTCATCAGGGCAGCCTCTCTTGAGAAAGAAGAATTAGCATCAAAATGCAAAGAGCACCAGGGCAGCCCACAAAATTTCCCCTTTTTGTCCAATACAAAGGATCTTTTCTCTCAAATATAAATTGAGCACAATTATTACAATGGTGTAATTTATAAAGTATAAGATACACTTCACACCCAGCCCATCAATTTTGTCAATTTAGATAAAGCACTCTACCATCTATCCTAAAATTGCTATTTGTACTCAAGAGCCTAAGAACATAAAAAATGCCAGCTTTATTCTTGAATTAAAAAGTTATAATCATCATTTATAGTCTACATAGATGGAAAATGTATTTGTACTTTTAAAAATGTTCTTAGTAATAATAATCGCGCGTGTGCGTACACACACACACACACACACATATGTGCATGTACAGGCAAGAGGCCAATCCCAGGTGTTGTTTCACAGGGACTGTCCACCATGAATCCTTTTAGACAGCATCTTGCTGGCCTGGAACTGCCTAAGTAGGCTAGGCTGGGAGTCAGGAAGCCCTGAGGTCCTGTCTGTCTCCTTAGCACTGGGATTACAGGTATGATCGCAATCTGTGCACTGGGATTACAGTGTGATCGCAATCTGTGCACTGGGATTACAGTGTGACCACATCCATGCCCTAGGATTACAATGTGATTGCATCCATGCACTGGGATTATAGTGTGATCGCATCTGTGTTTTCATGTGGGTTCTGAGATTCAAGTTCACACCCTCCTGCTTGCCTTTCCAGCACTTTGTCGACTGAACTGTGTCTGCAGATCCTAGCTATACTTTTGGAAGCTACAGAAGAAACTTTAACATCCATCTCCACTTTTCACTCTTCCCGTCCTTATGCTGCAGCAGGAAAGAGGCTATCCGTGTGCTAACAGCAAGCCATCTATGTGGGCATCGTCCATACCGTCCCTGAGCTACCCATTTACCGTTTACAATGACTCTCACGCGGGGTACAAGAAGCCCCGTGAGAACCAGCTCCAGGTGTCATCAAATCTTCCACAGCACAGTCCTAAGTCACAGAATGCCAGGCCGCACTCTGTTCCGCGTTTCCACTGCTCCTTTATAGATGGGACGAGGCCTGAAGGAGCTGGGGGCCTTTCTCGCCAAGGTCACATTCCGTCCCCGGCAACCATTAAACGACTAATATTAAAGCAGATCGTTAAAGAGTGAGAAGCGTGGAGGAACATGGCGAAAACGATGCAGAACACGTAGACTGTTGGGGGATCTTTCTGGAATAAGCAGGAGCAATGACAGTGGAGGGGGAGATGTCCCCAGAGGATCAAAGCCAAGACAGCTCCCGAGAGGCGCCCATCCGAGGCTCAGTCCGTATTCTCATTTTGTACCCTAAAACCTCAAGGAGGGATGGGCAAGCACCAAAGACTTTACAGAAGCTTTCCTGGCAGTGAGCAGGTTATTCAGGGAATAACAGTTGTTATTACAGTCATTCTGCCAGGTCATTCTCTTCCAGGTGGCCAGAGAACTTGTGCTTGGCAAGTAGGCAATGCAAACAATGCTTTTAAGTAAATCACTAAATAGTCAACATCTCAAAGTTCCTCTTTTCTACTTTATTATGCTTTAAGATCAAACTGTTTCTTCATAGAAATCATAGGACTTTGTCCCACTGAGATAGGAGAGTCTGTCTTCTTACCTCTTGGCACACTAAGGTGGGATGGTTAATATTGACGTGGTCTGGAATCAGCTAAGAAACACCCGTGGGCCCATTGTGAGAGCATTTCAAGAAGGATTAACTGAAGGGAGATGCTCTACCAGGAAGATGCAGCCAGAGGAAAGCCAGTACTCCTCTACCTTCCCCCTTTGCTCGTTGCGCATGTCTGTTGTGGTTTCACTATCACTATCCACACCAGCCTCCCTTGGCATCAGGACCCAGCTTTGTTGCCTTTCAGTGGCAGCTGTCTGGGAATCCTCCAGGCCCTCAGCCCCTCTGGAACTGAGGAGGCATCCAGCTCTGTGGATTGGATATTTACTTGGTTCTCAGCTTCCCCTGCATGCAGCTGGCCCTGTTGAACTACCCAGTCCTTCTCATGTAAGCTACTCTAAGGCATCTCATGGCATGACACATATTCATTCTGTTGACGGTTTCTCAAGAGACCCTGGGTCATGCATATGGGCACCTATTTCCGGTGCATCCCAGCCCCTCGGACCATATTATCTCAGTTCAATAAACAGGTATGCTGACGCTGAATACTTCTTAACATTTGCAGTGTCAACTTCTATGCAATCTAGAATCGTCACCCTGTCACATGCCACACGAATCACATTAGCAGTGCTAACCGTATTTCAGCAAGTGGGTCTCCACACATGACTTGGAACGCGACACCCTTTTATGTCACTTGGTGAGAAACGCTTCTGGGAAACAAGTCCACAACAAATTACGGAGAATGAGTTCTTGGGGAAAAAAGGCTAAAGTGGGTGCTTTTGTGGGTCTTTTGGTAGAATGGTCACCACGGCAATAATGATGCGTTTGTTTATTTTAAAAGAAGAGAGACTTCAGATGTGGCCAGATTTGCGTAAGGAACAAGACAGTAGAGAAACTGGCAGCCAGTGACACTGGGAAACCCAAATGACAATGAAATCTCTTTACAAGGACCGAGTATGTAAGTCCAAGTCATGGCACGTCATCTTCCTCCAGCTCCGGAGAAATGGGGTAAAATGCATGCTGATAATGTGCCTGAACCTCAGCAAGTATTTACCCGTGCCTGCCATCACCCTGCGGAAGGCTTTGTTCAGAGAATTGGCCCTATTTAAAGTGCAGCCTTCTTCCTGACTTCATTTCCTTCCCATTTGCTCTGGGTTTTTTCTTCTTCCCAGCGCTTATAGTGCATATAATGTAAGGTATATGGAAGAAAAGCAGCATTAGAACTCAAGTCTCCAAAGGTCGAGACCCTTTAGTGTAGAAATAGTTTTGCCTCATTTTCTGAGTCATTACACTGTCCTGGGAGACAGATACTAAAGCTAACACAACCTATTTCTAGTCTAAAATAATTACATCACTAATGTCTGCTAATGCTCTCAAAAAGAACTATCTCATAAGAAAATGGCCTCTTCATCTTCTAGAAAGCATTGATGGAAAGAAAGGTGGATGCTACGTGGACCTGCTTTCAAAGAACTGGTGCCATAACAGATTCTTCTTATTACCATCTGATTTTAGTAGCATCTTCCAGTCATGACTACAACCCTCTCTCTGAATAGTATTCTGTGCCTCTAATCAGAAAAATCAGACACTGAAATTCTACCATGGTACTTCAAGACCATAAGCAAGACAACATTTTTAAAAATCAGGCACAGGCCACAGTTTTTTGTTTTTTGTTTTTTTGGGTTTTTTTTGGCAACCACTGAAAATAAAGACAAAGAAAAAGCAATAGCAAAACCTTCACACACTGAAAAAGCAGAGAGGAAGGAAGAAACCAGCCCATTCATAAATAGGGCAGCCGATTTAGACAAAAATACTCTTTGCCCATCAACCGCAGAAACACATGAAGCCAAAACAGACTTTAAAATTTCAAGGAAAATTTACTTCATTTAACAATTTTTTTTTAGTTAATCAATTACTTATTTTCTTTTATGTGTCTGGGTGCTTTGGTCGCATGTATGTCTGTGCATCAAGTGTGTGCCTGGTATCCAGATGCCAGAAGCAGGCAGATCTCCTGGGACTGGAGTTACAGCTGGTTACAAGCTACTGTGTGGGTGCTGGGAATTGAACCTCAGGCCCTCTGGATAAGCAACCTATGCTCTTAACTGCTGAGTCACCTCTGCAGCCCACTTTTGATTTTAATATGATAGCCCTTCGTAGCACCTCTATCAGGAAATATTAGTATGCAGTAAATGTGGACGTCTGGGCTCTGACATGATTGAGGAGAGAGGGAGCCCCTGCCTGGAAACACTCTACATTCCTTCCATTCTGGAGGTCTGAGCATTTCTATGCAACCAGGAAACCATAGACACTCCCTGGCTAGAGGGAGATCTTTTTAGAAATGGAAGCCTTTGGGTTAGTATTAACTCAGATCTGGATCCAGTGGTTAGCCCAATAACCCATCTAAGACTCGAGGACCCCTGGATTTGCCAGCTCACCCCAATTTATAGCAGGGATTATCTCATTTAATCCTCCAACAGCCTTTTGTGACATTCTTTATTATTGCCACCGTCAGAGGAGTAAACTGTCCGAGGGAATGAACAGTTCGTGTAGATCAGCTAACAACTGGCAGAGCAGAAACGTGGTCTAACTGCAGAGTTCAGTACAGTTGGCCTCTCTTTAACCACATGCATAAAAGGCTATGCGGTAAGTACAGAGATCATCTTGAAATTTCTAAATTTCTACTATCATTATTATGGTTGACTACATAAATTAGTTTCTTGGTACAGTTTTGATCACACAAAAATTGGCCAATAATAATTCTAACAGGTAAGAAAAATAAACTGTTTTGTTTTTGTTTTGTTTTTTTTTAAAAGACCTAACAACCTTTTAATCTTTGTTCTCAGGGTTGGACTAAAGAGAAGCATTGAAAACAAACCCTTAAAGGGATCAAGAAAGCAGCAGCTCGGAGTATTTCAGAAAAGAGTATTTATAGCCCAGGTCCAACGCTTCATTCAGTGAATACTTGCCGACTGGGCCCGGGGGAATCAAACGGCCTTTCCTGAGTGACGTAGTGTGGGAGGTAACTGTAACCGAATTTAAGGAACCACTCGATGAGGAAAGCGGAATCAATGGTCTGATGAGAACGCAGTAGTATGTTATTAGAACCTTGCTGTACTGGTCCCGGGAAGGAGCTGCCAACACCGACAAGTGCAAACAATATCCAAATAGAATTTCTTCGACTTAAATAATTTTCAAGAATGGTTTGATATAGCTGGCATGTTAAATGTCCTGGAAATGGCACGGAGTGTTTGAAAGTTGCCTCACTTAAGCGCCACATAAATTCGCGAATGCAATTTATAGCAGTTGGTAGACTCATCATACCTGCATCTTCCACGCATACCACTTTGGCGTTAAAAGAGCATTGAAGATTATGTTCTGGAAAATTGTGTTGTGACAGGATGGAATCAAATAGTTGCAAATCGAGGAATGGAGAGAGGGAACGGCTGAAGGGGTGGCGATGCTCGGCTTGTAGTCTCGAGAAACACCTACGGCCTTCTCAATTTTCGTTTGTAATGCAGCCATCTGAGATTTGGCAGCTGTTTGGGAAGTCAAAAGTTCTTATTAAATTGTGCAGAAACTGACAGATTCTAAACAAATACAGAGAGTAATCACTGGAGAGCATGCAGTAACTTGGCCATATGGAAATTACAAATTAGAATATCTTCCTCCTGAGTGAATGAAATATACAAAAGAACACCGGATAATACAATAGAGCTCTTGTAATCCCTAGGCAGCCACTGTTAGCTGCCTATTTTATCACGGTCGCATATTTCCTCAGTTAATAATAAAGGCATGGAATTAAGTTTAGAATGAATTATAAAATTCTCTTAAAGTTCAGTTTTTACATAAAATGCCACTGGGAAGTATGAAAACGCTCTGACAACTGATGGCATAAATCTTTTTGAATGTCTGTGTGAACCTTTTTTTTTTTTCTGTAATGCTTTTATTTGTGACAGAGCATTTCTCTAATCTGTTTTTGGTCTGTTGCTGTGTGTGCATGGTAGTCTGGGTTCTTGAGAAACAGACAATTTAATTCTTGCCAAAAATGTTTTTACAACCTTGATGGTATCTTAGTAAGATTGTGTCTCATGGCGTGGATCTCTGGAAGATAATACAGAAATACAATGTTGGTGGCTGTGGTATTGATCCCTTCATCCACAGTCTCCCTCTTCCATGTTTTTGAGACAAAGCCTCCTGTAACTCAGCCTGGCTTTGGACTCACTACATAGCCCAGGATGACTGTGAACTTCTGACCTGCCTGTGTAGGCATGTGCCCACCTCTCCTGGTTTTGTGGTGCACTGGGAAACAAACCCAGGGTCTTGAACATGCTAGGCAAACATTCTACAAACTAAGCTGCATGTCCACTCCATTCACCAGCCATTACGTTACTCTACAAGATGTCAGCATTGCACCTTGGTGGTCTCTGCTTACAAGACCCCAAGCTCAGTGTTACAAAATATGTAACACAGGGATCTCTGTCTTCTAGGGATTTACAGCCATTGAGAGTCACATTGAGAGTCACATGATGACCTCAGCAAACTCCTGATTGTTTCCAAGACTCACCCACCTTCTCATCTTGTATGCCTTTTCATTGCTTGTCAATCTTTTCACAAAATGATGCCTGGTATATGCAGACAATCTCTCTCTCTCTCTCTCTCTCTCTCTCTCTCTCTCTCTGTCCTTCTGTTTTCTGACCACAGAATCAATGTGACCAGCTGCCTCAAGCTTCTGCATTTATGACTTCCCCAGAAGATAAGCAAACAAAAACAAACACTAAGTCCAATTTGTGCTTCCCATAGTCTCCCTGCAGCATGGCCAAACTCCCACTGGCCAGGCCCTTAAGATAAAACTGAGTCTTTCCACACCCACATGCCCTGCTGGAAGAAATCAGCTATGGAGAGCTAACTTCGACATCTTTAACTCAATTTTAAAGAGTTCCCTTTGATGGTTTTCTGTCTAAGCTGTTATTTTGGTAGGGGTCAGGGGTGTAAGGGTTGTAACAGAAGCCTTCTCTGTTCTTCTTTCTTAACTGTGAGTCTTTAGTCATTGAATTGCAAAAGCAGCTTCCTTGCCTTTGGTAGTCAGCAGTAGCATGGGTATGGACTTCAGCGCAGTCTCTGGCATCAGTACAGGCCTAAGAATGATTCCCAATGTTGGAACAGACCAGAGAGACCAAAATGGCTGTCGGCAGCATCAAGGCTCAGGAGATTAACATGGCCTTTGGCAACAGCACGGACCACAGATATCTACATGGCATTCTGTGGTACCATGGGCCATGGACATCAACATTGTCTCTGACTACAGTAGGATCACAGGCCCAGACCATGGCCCTTGGCAGCAGCATGAACCACTGACATCAGCTTGGCCTCAAATCATGTAATATGTCCATGGTTGGTGTGTCAACCCCATGGAATCTTCTAGAACAGTGATTTTCAACTGTCCTAATGCTGCAATCCTTTAATACAGATCCTCATGTGGCAGTGACCCTCAACCATAATCATAAATATTTGAGTTCCATGATGGTCTTAGGTGATCCCCGTGAACAGGCCATTCGACTCCCAAGGGGGTCATGACTCACAGGTTAAGGACACCATTCTAGTTAAGCAAGATACTGAAACTGAAATACTGTATCATCATCAACACTCAAAAGACCCCAGGGCAGCACAAACAGCCACAAGTCTTTAATGCCCATGCAGGTGCCAAATGCCAGGAAGGGCCAAAGGGCTTGGGACAGCAGTAATCCCAAACATTTCTTCTAAAAGTTTTAGATAAGTGTTTCTCAACCTATATGTTATTACCCCATTTGGCAAAGCTCTGTTTCCAAAAATATTTGCATTATGTTTCATAACAGTAGCAAAATTACAGTTATGAAGTAGCAAAGAAAATAATTTTATGGTTAGTGTCACCACAACATGAGAAACTGTACTAAAGTGTCATATAGCATTAGGAAGGTTGAGAACCACTATCCAAGACAATGGGCAACAGTCACAAACTGTTGGTCACAAAATGTGACCAGAGAGGCTTCTTTATGACTTCTTAAAAATAAAGAGCTGTACATTAAACTATGACTAATCTAGAACAGAAGGAAGGAGTTTTATAGCAACTTGGCAAAACTAGACAACTTCTGTCAGAATGTACCACACACATCTCTACCCTTGATTAAATCTTTACAAGCATTAAAATGTATAAAATCCAGTAATCTACCATCAGTGGAGGCAAGGTATGTGAAAATGATTGACATTTAACTGGAAAGGAAGTCTTGCATGTTTTGGTACAGTGTGTAAGAATTAAATAAATATGAGTTAAATGTCGGCAAATAGAAGGAATGAGCTGTGGTAAATAAAATATCTATTTCTGAAACATGAAGAATATAATTCAGGTGATATTTATTTTGTATGTAGGTTTAAACTTTAATTCGTCAAACACTTATCACTGTGTGACGTTCCTGCATGTATTACAGTGCATATAAAAGGCACTTATTTTCCAATACCAACATGTTAAAGTCAGTGTATAAGCAGAATAATGAAATGAGGTGAAAATAACTGGACCTACTCTGGGATGGGGGGGACAAGCAAGTAACCACAAGAAGGTTGAAGATCAGCACGGTGGGGCTTGCAGAGTGTAGGCAGAGGAGAGACTAAGAACGAGGGGCCAGTTCATATGACAAGCTTCCGCAGTAGCCTTAGTGGAAGGTGATGTCTGCATGTGTGGGTGCAGTACACAGGATAAAATTCCCATTTAGAGTTGTAAGATCAATGGGATGTTAACGATGTCAAAGGTGAAGACTGGTTGATGAAAAAACATTAGTTTCCGTGCAATAAAAGAGTGAGTTGATGGTGTGACATGTCAGACTCTTCTGGCAGCTTTGGAAAAGGCCTGAGACCTCTGGACTAGAAAGTTCCTCCAATTCTTACTTTGGTGATTGCAAAGCCTCAATATTGGAACCTTCTGCCCGGTGTAGGCTCACAGGCTGAACCACTTTTCCTGCTATTCTGTAAGTCTCCAGAAACTACACTCACTCTCTTCTATCACCTAGGAGACACGCATTCCACCCCAATATTACATCTATGAGGAATTATATAGATTAGGTTAGTGCTTGGATGTATGTGTAAAGACTATCCACATTGGGTTAATTGAAATGGAAAGACTCAGTGTGGGTGACAATGTCACATGGGCTGGGGTCCTGGACTGAATAAAAGGAAGCATTGGCCTGAGCACTAGCACTCTTCCCCCTCCTCACTCCTGCTGCCATCTTTCTTTCTGCTCTCTGACCATGGAGCAGTGGGACCAGCTATCTACCTCCAGTTTCTGCTTCCACAACACCCCCAGTTTCCCCTGGAACTGTAAGATAAAATAAACCCTTCCTCTCTTTAGATGTTTGTTGGATATTTTGTCACAGCAACAGGAAAAGTAAAAGGTCTAACCAAAACATCAAAGTTGTGATATTCCATGGGTTTTGGGGGCCGATCTTAGGAACCATTGACTCTCTGTGTCATTTTTGAGTATACACAGAAGAGATGGTAAGGTCTCCAGTTGCCCACGACCTAATTAGCCAATGTGCCTACAGCAGCTGGGAATCACTCAGTGAGAAAACAGCTCTCACATCCTCCTCGCCTCGATTCAGAGTCTTTGACGCAGTTTAAACGGAGGGACACTACACGGCTCATTTAATTGCCCTGCCATTTTCACAGAATGCTCTTTGACTTAATTTTATCTCCATGAGTTGAAAGCACCAAGAGACATCTCATAAACAAAGAGTTACCTCTGACAGTTTCTGGGAAGGAGCGCCCAGGGGTGGAGGACTGTGATTTACAGAACTCCACCAGTGCTACAGAACAGCCTTGGCACCAGAAGTTCCAAGGGCTTAATTATTGCCTTTAAATTTGCAGCTAGATTTAGACATTAAGCATCATTCACCAGAGGAAAGAGGGTAAAGAGTACAGGATTGTACATCTAGCAACAGGTTTAAAGGGAGATGTCAGGGTTATTCTATCTCCAAGGTCCTACAGAGAAATCAGCCTAAATCAATCTTTGTTTTTTTCCTATGGCCAATTTGCTGCACTCTTCCCATGGCCCATATTTTCCATTAAAAACAACACTTTAAGGACTCAGTGGGAGAAAACGATATTCTGAGGAAGCACAAGGACCTGAATTTGATTCCCAGGACCCACGTAAAAAGCCAGCACAAGGGCCTGAATTTGATCCCCAGGACCCACGTAAAAAGCCAGGTGCAAACGTGTGTGTGTGTGTGTGTGTGTGTGTGTGTGTGTGTGTGTGTGTGTATGTGTGTATGTGTGTGTGTTTGTGTGTGTGTGATCCCTGCACAGGTAAGTGTGGGGAGGCAGACATGAATTTTTGGAGCTCTCTGGCAAGAGGTCAAGGCTTCACTGAGAGGCTCTGTCTCAAAAACTAAGGTGAGCAAAAGCTGAGGAAAATATCCAGTATGATCCCTGGTCTCCATACACATACACACACATCCATATGTACCTATGTGTTTATATGCATACACACATACACATGCACACACATCCATATGTACCTATGTGTTTATATGCATACACACATACACATGCACACACATCCATGTACCTATGTGTTTATATGCATACACACATACACATGCACACACATCCATATGTACCTATGTGTTTATATGCATACACACATACACATGCAACACACATATTTTTAACTCAACTAAAGTATCCCATCCATAGAGTGTTGTGAGATTTATTTTCTCCTAAAAAGATACCAGCACTTTTACTTTTTATACCTTTCTGTCTCTGACCAAGGGTTTAAAAATATCAATACTATCAGAAAAATGTTTGCGAACTCTTAATCCTTCGAAGAATTCCCTGACACCTATCCTCTTGAACTTCTGAGCTGAGAAAAGGAGATTGTACAAAGCTACAAACAACACTGACATGACTGTTTTAAGAACTAATCATTGCAAAGACACCAAGGCACCAGCAAGTCTGGTGTCTCTTGAGGACCTGCCTCTTGATTCATAGATGGTATCTTCTGGTGTCCCTACTTGACAGAGAGGTGAAAGATTTCTTGTGGGAGTCTCTTCATAATTAGAAGCCTTTCTTCATTCCCCTTGTTTGCATTCTTGTTGTTAGAGTGAGTCTCAGATTTTAGGAATTCAGCAGCATGGGCCCTGAGAGTAGGATTCAGAAACCAGCCATGACCATGCTTCAGGCAATGTGAGTGCTGCACTGAGCTGCAGAGATGTCTGGGAATGTAAGACACTATTTTCAGCCACCACATCCAATACATTGGGCAATCACCAGCATTTGAATGCCAAGAACTCTATAGAAAGGAGAAACTGAGGCATAGGTAATTTGTCTGCCCTGTCTTATTTATTGGGACTCTCTGGTCCTGATTCAGCCTCCAGCAATATTTGGTGTATTTCCCCTAGATACACAGTATCTCTGTGCCCAATGTTTTTCTCCTTGACTTGACAGTTGAGCAATAGGCTAATGTTACCTCTCCTGGGGTAGGAGTTTCCTGGTTTCTGTAGGCCGCCAAAGACTCCTCTTGGGATTGTTTTGTTTTTCTTTATTCCATTTGTCACAAACTCAGCTTTCCTCCAATGGGTAGTGAACTCCAATGGTAGCTCTCCTCCAATGGGTAGGTCATGGCGTATACATTTTAATATCTACACCGCATAAGCAAGCACACAGTAGGTGTTCAACAAATATTGACTGTCAGTCTGTGGGGGAATCTGTAATAAAATGCCACCCACCAGATGGGTTATAATCAACAGGAATCTATTTCTTACAACTCAAAGGTGGGACCAACAGACTCAGTATCTTGTGGATAATTGCTTCCTAGTTCATAAATGGTATGTCTTCATTCTGTGTTGTCAATTGGCAGAAGGTGAGAGAGAACACTGGGGACTGTTTATGAGGTGTCAGTCCCACTTATACCTTAGCATACCCATCAGTCACTCCATGTTTGTCTTCCTTGCTAGTCCTGTTACTCTGGGGTTAGGTTTTAATAGACAATTTCAAGAAGACCACAAACATTTAGGTGACTGAAGACAGTAGAATCTCAATCACAACCTTTTTGTTGTTGTTTTCTTTTCCTTTTCCCTTTTACACTAATTTTGAATTGCAACTTTCTTTATGTACAATGTCAGTATTCTGGTACTATGGATATATACCGGTTAAAAAAACTAAGTGACTGTAAAGAAGCATATAGTGGGTGGATGGGTGGTGACCGGAAGACTGTTTAGCTCCTCAGAATACAAAGTGAGGAGAAAATTACAATGCAGAATAACAACTCGTCCCTGTGCCCAGTCATGTTGATATAACAGAAAATTATTAATAGTGAAATAATAACAGACCTGAAGGGCCATTGCCAAAGAACTATCACTGAACAGGGTGTTGAATGTGGAAAAGAATAGCAGTGGCAGGATGGAATGGCACTGCATGGTGGGCCCCCTCTGCAGGTGGAGATTACGAGTTACTCTGCCCTTTATGGGTTTACCGTCCATCATCCTATTGAGTTCTCTGGTCCTTGGGGTGCATAGTGTCAATTGCACACTCCAAATTTTATGTCAGACTTGCTCGGAGTCAAAAATTGTTCTGTGAGGTTCTGAAGTGGAAGAGTTAATTCCTGAGGGAAACCACACAAAACAATGCTTGCTTTCTGAATACCAACAGCCTTCAGCAGTGTGTGTGTGTGTGTGTGTGTGTCTAGAACTTGGACACATGATGGATGAGTAAAGGGAAATAACATAAACAATGTACATGGAATCATTTGTTAGAATCTGAAGGGAGTGGCACTGAGACTTCCCACCCCATTATAACCAAAATCTACACGTGTTCAAGTCCCTTATACAGCATTTGTTGAGCTGGAGAATGGTTCAGTGGCTAAAGTGCTTACACCATAAACATGATGGCTCAAGTTTGAGCTCCCAGAATGCATAGTTAAAAAGCCAGAGGCAGTACATTCTTATAATCCCAGTTCTGGAGAGGCAAAGTCAGAAAAACTCTTTGGGTTTGATGACCAAGATGTCCAGACAAACCAGTGAGCTCTAGGTTTAGGGATAGACTCAGAATCAATAAAAAATCAGGTTACAAGCAACCACGAAAGGTATTCAGTGTGGATCTCTGGCCTCTACACATATATGAGTCTATCTACATACATATGTATATGCACACAGCACAGATACGATTTTAAAATAGAATAAAATCCTGTAATAGTTGCATTGACCATGGCACATTCTCCTGGGTTCTTTAAATCATCTCTAGGTGAATTATAGTTCTTCCCCCCCCCACTTTGCGTTTTAGAGACAGGGTTTCTCTGTGTAGCCTTGGCTGTCCTAAAGCTAGCTCTGTAGACCAGGCTGGCTTCAAACTCACAGGGATCCTCTTGGCTCTGCCTCCTAAGTTCTGGGATTAAAGGTGAATGGCACCACTGCCTGGCTGATCTATTAAGTCTCAATCTGGTGTGATAGTTTTGATTGTCAGCCAGACTCAGCTTAGAATCATCAGAGAATAGCGTCCTAAGTGAGGACATATCTCAGGTGGTACTGGTCTGTGGCATGTCTATGCTGGGTTGGTTACTAGTATCAGTCGATGTAGGAAGAGCCAGCCCACTGTGGGCAGCACCATTACCTATGCAGTGGATCCTGGACTATATAATATAGAACTTGAACTGAGTAATAGGCACACATGCATCCATCTCTCTTGGCTATTGATTGTGGATGTGACCAGCTACTTCCAGCTCCTGCCACCATCTTTCCCTACTGTGATGGAATGCAACCTTTAGCTATAACCTGAGTAAAAAAATTTTCCTCTAGCTTGCTTTTTTCGGAAGTGTATTTTATCATATTTATAACAACAGAAATGCAGCTACAACACCATGTCGATGCTATGTGAGCATGGTCAGTACTGTAGTATCTAAGGGTTCATTTTTAACATCTTTGAAGAAAATCTTTGAACATGCTCCATGCATCTATGTTTTAAAAGTACTTTTGATTTGCATTTGTTTGAAACCATGGGTTCCACATGTTCACAGCCAGTCATGCTGTGGCAGAGGGAACAGGTGATTATGCCATCATTGCTGGTTAGCTTGTAAATAGCCTGTGCTCTATTTGGGTGTTTGTTTTCTCATTTGTAGAAAAAGTAGTTTAAATTCGACAATATCTTTCCAGTGCCTGAATGTTTCAATAGGGTGATAAAACTGCTATGATAAGGCAATTAACCTTAATACTGTAAGAATTACTTTGTTTTTAAAATATACGTAGATAATAAATAGTGAACTGCTGACTTTTAATTATAAGTATGAGGAAGTGGGGTTTCTAACCCATTTTGGTGTTTGTGTGTGTGTGTGTCTGTGGTTGTGTGGTTGTGTGTTTGTGTGTACTCAGATATGTGTGCTCATGTGCAAACATTTACATAGGGACCAGAAGTTAACATCACATGTCTTTCCTCAATTACCCTCCACTTCATTCTTTTTTAAAGTAGGGTCCGTAACTGAACCCCAAGGCCATCCATTTGTCTAGACTGGTGGGCCAATGACTTCTAGGGATCTGCCTGTCTCCACACACATTACTACCCCAGTGCTGAGTATCACAATTGCACACTGTGTCCACCTTTTTCCAATATAAATACTCACGTTCATGTGACAGATACTCATTGGAGTATCTTCCCATCCTTTAAGGTTTTAACACTTAAATTATCCACTAATTACAAAACCGGAAGGTTTATGAAGTGAGATGTGTGGAAGTTCACCACATTACATCCTGTATGATAAGGAAGATATGGACCGCTTAGTTGGCTGAGCAAGTCTCTACCAGAAGAAAAGTTTTCCATTCTGCATTTTAAGTAATACCCCAAATCACCAGAGCATCTTGTTCTTGTTTTTCATTAACTATTTTCAAGTCATCATAAGTAAGGAACCATTGATGACAAAGATGATTCACAATTTATCAAGTCTCTGTGGTCTTAGCTGTCAGTTAAACTGTATGTTAGAAAGTGCACTTGCGTTTGTCATGTCACTTAAGAGTACAAAATATTAGTAATCACAGATTGAACAGCCACTGAATGAATGGACCAGAGCAACAAGAAGCACAAGGATTACTTGTCAATAGAAAGGGAATTAAGGATTGAATAATGTGGGCGTGCGCCATGGACGCCACATCTTCTAATGAGCCAACGTATTAAAGGGGACTTGGCTTTTATTGCAAAGTGTTAAAGCAGGAGAAGGGGAAGAAGTGGGATTTCTAACCGGTTATATCATCTGATCCTCAGACCTAGAACTCAAACTTCCATGTCTGGCTGGTGTTTATTATATGGGCATTCATGCCTGGCTGAACGGTTCTTCGTAATGCAGACCCTGAGGTGTTCCAAATGAATTGAAGATTAAAGGAAAGAATGAATTCTTATGAAACCTTTTAAAAAAACAATTTTATGAGCAAATAGAAATAATTATCTTAATTGTTCTTGTTGCAGTCTCTGAGCTCAATTATAGTGCAGCCGTTAACTCCAAAGTCCTCTGAACCACACCTTGTAGTGTTCTCTTTAACTTCAACAGCTCTTCATCGGTTCAAGAGGCCATCACCTTTATATTAGTCACAGTTGAGTGGACGTAAGAGAAGGCATTTACCTTGCACAGCTACTACTTCTTAGGAACAATTCTTTTTATTTTTTATTATATTGACCTTTTGGAAACAAGACAGAAGTACTTTTTCAAGTTTTAGTAGCTGTTCTCTGAAAAACTATCGCTCTGATATTTGCTTCTTGCAATGCTATTTTCCAAGGGGTCTTGCAAGGAAACCTTCCATAATGCCACCAAACTGAACAAGAGGAACCTAGAACAGGGTATGTATTACTAAGAAGAGTAGAAAAGAAAATATAACGAGAGAGGGAGAAAGAGACAGAGAGAGAAAGAGAGAGATGCTTCCCTATGGAAAGACCATTTGACTGTATTTTTAAGCACATGAATGGACTTTGGACTGTAAAATGTATTCATGTCCAAAGGAAAAAATATTATCTAACACATGTGTTTAGGATGCAGATATAGAGAAGGATAAGTGCTGATGTAATAGTTACTCTTTTCATTAACTTAAAGAAACTAGGTTCATGTAAGAAGTAGGAACCTCAGCCTAGAACTCACCTCTATCAGATTGACCTGTAGGCAAGTCTATTGGGCATTTTCTTAAGTAGTGATTCATGTGAGCGGGCACAGCCCACTGTGGGCAGTGAGGGCCACCCCTAGGCTCACTCTCCTGGGAAATAGTAAGAAAGGTAGTTGCATATGAGCCTGAGGAACAAGGCAATGCACAGCATTCTTCTAGGAACCTCACTCACTTCCTGCCTCCGGATCTCTGTCCTGCTTGGGTTTCTACCTTGGGATCTCCTGGCGATGGACTGTAAAGTCAGAGATGAAACAGACCCTTTGCTCTTCAAATTGCTCTGGCCATGGTTCTTATCACAGCAATAGAAAGCAACGCAGCACTGTTGACATTGTGCGCTGGATCAGAAGCAATGAGAGTTGTGGTAACCATTCTCCGCTGTGATAACAGCATAAAGAAGAGGTGAGTGTATCATATATACTTTTTCCTTTATAAAAGAAAAGATTTCCTAGTGGTTGTCCTATTTGTGCCGAAACGTCACTGTTGGAGGTTACCACATAGCATTGACACATGCTCTTGATCTATCCATTTTGGTAAATTTGGCTCAATGGGGGAAAAATAATACCTTTTTGAAAGAACCCCACTCTATGGAGAGAATATTCTGAAAATTGTTCTTGGGAGGAAGAGCCTCTCTTCTTACATGAGATGGAAAATCGTTTCAGTGAGTCATTAATTGTTCCTGGGAGGAAGTGCCTCTCTTCTTACATGAGAAGGAAAATGGTTTCAGTGAGTCATTAACAGAGATTTTCATATTTCAAACTTGGAAAGAATGTATGGACAATCTGAAAATATGAATGAAGTTGTAGAGGTTTGGAGAGCATGTATAAAACGCTGTACCTGTAGGTCAGTAAAACGACACTGTTGGAAGTCTGGGAAGAGAGAAACCTATAATGCACACTTCAGCAAACATTTGGGTGTCTGATAAAAGTGACTAAAAATATAAAGTTTGGGGTTTACCCAGAGACTTTCACCATCTGGGTACCAGAACCACCAAATCCAGGCTGGAAAACAACTGAATTGAAATTCAGGTTGCTAAATCATAAAGTGTCTAATCAGATATTTCATGTTAATGACAAGTGTTTTATCACCTGACCCCTTACAATATATCAGTGATAGTTGCCTTTAGTTAGAAGATACTCTTGTCCTAGCAACAAATTACCAACTGTTAGGATTCTAGGCTCATCACATTCAAGCATTTCTCTGTCTATATTTTGTTATGAATGTGTCCATTTTGCACAGATATATGTTTATTTACAATGGATAATATTCATATATGTGGGTAATACACTACATTCATGTATATACATTTTTACAAATGACTTTCAGATTTATAATCTTACTAAATGCAAATTCCTCTTCATATATATATATATAGTGTGTGTGTGTGTGTATGCAAGTATATATTCTATAAACAATGACAGATTAGTGTATCCTAACTTGCATGTTCCAGAGACTCACACTAATCAAGAGGCAATAAAATCATCTAACTTGGGTTATTTTATTTTACTTTATTTTACTTTACTTTGGAAGGGTCTTACATAGCTCCCACTGGCCTCAACCCCTCTATAGTTCTGGGATTTGGGTTGTGGCTCCATGAACTCAGATTTCTGCTGTTCTGGGAATCAAACTCAGGGTGTCATGCATGCAGGAGAGCACTTTCTACCTACTCATCTTTATCCCCAGATTCACAAATCCCACTTCACAATGGCATATAAAACATTTCACTGAGTATACCATGTAATTTATTGGATATTGGAATGAAGACAAAACAAAACAAAACAAATCAAAAAAGCAAGCAAACAAAAATGAAATCTGACTGTGACTGAAAAGTGGCTGTTGATTTACCCACATTATGAGAAGGTCATGCCACATGTTGTGAACTCAGGAAATGACTAGAATTCAAAGTACATTTCTAAGTATTGTTATGTAGCCTCGTGGTAAAGCTGGAAAAAACATTCAGTGGCTTGAGCCATAATGAGGTAGAGGATATATATATGTGTGTGTATGTGTGTGTGTGTGTGTGTGAATACACATACATGCATATATATGCATATATATATGTGTGTGTGTATACACATACACACATATATATGCATATATATGTATATATTATATAGTATATATAAACATTTAATGTTTATATAGGTTATTATGTATATTACCCATGTGTATATATTATAATTATAATGTATATATAATATATATACACATATACATACATATACACTAATATTTGGGGAGTACATTGTGTCACTTTTTGTAGTTTAGGGGCCTCTCATATAGAGGAAAGACTAGAGTTGCGAGTCAGAAGTCCTAGCTCAAGTTCTGACACTGGGACACGTTGTCCCGTACAAACTGTATAAGCAAGTCAGATTGGAGAGCTGAAGGTGCCTTCTGTGAGGATGTGACTTCAACTGCTGTCTGTTTGGCACGTACCTATCTACTCTCAATAGCTAGTGGTGAATCTGAAAATGGCATGAAGACCATCTGCCTGTTATTCATTTTTTTGTGGGTGAGGACAGAAGATAAATGGAATGGCGCCATGGATCTGAATGAGCTGGAGTACCACTCCTGGAAGTCAGGATCCTTTTGAGATCTTTTATTAGTTCTGATTATAACTAAGGCTTAATTTCTAAAAAAAAAAACAGTCCCATAAAGATTCTCAGGAGTCACCTTCTCACATGTTATGGAGAAGTGTATAAGCTGTAAGCATTGTGGGTGAGACATTCTTGTTTCAGTGATTTTCAACTTTAATAACCAATAGCTTGGTTCTTCCTTAATTTTAGTTTCTTCTTCCCACTACCTTTGATCAAAATATCCATATCAGGAACATTCTGGAAGGAAAGGAGATTAAAGAGTAGAGCTTTAAAAGTGCTTCCAGGTTCCAGATTGTATCAGGCACTGTATGAGTCAGGGATCTCTAGAGGAAGAGAACTGATGGAGTGCACACACACATGCACGTGCACACAGACCCACACACATGCGCACACACTCACGTGCACACACTCAATGGAGGTGTATTAGACGAGCATACAAGCTATGGCTGGAATAGTCCGACAATGGCTGTCTCTGGGTAGAAAGGTCAAGGTTCTGGTATTTGTTCAGTCCACAGGTCTAGATGTCTCAGCAGTCCCCATCTGGTGCAGGAGTCTTAGAGGGGTTCCAGTCTTCAGTCTACACTGGAATCCATAAGAAGTGGGTTCCAATAACTGCTAAGGAATGCCCAGCAACTTGCCCGTGACAGTGAGTGCGAACAAGCAAAACAAAAGCTTCCATGTTCCATGTTCTCTCATGCGGGCTGCCACTGGAAGGCTTCACGCAAATTTAGAGAGGGTCTTCTTACCTCACAATATACAACCAAGAAAAACCCCTCACAGGTATGCCCAGCTGCGTGGATTTAGTTGTTGATTCCAGACGTTGTCATGTTGACGATCAAGCTCAGCCAGCACAGACACCAGGAAATGACGGTGTGGTCCTCACTGGTACTAACTGTGTGGCACTACAGGATGCATTTGCCAGAGCTTTAGAACTTGGTGGAAGTCTTTGATGTCTGGAAATCTGATGAAATACTGTTGGTAGTTGTTATGTCTAGTCGTTAACTTTCCTCACTGCTATGACGAGATGCCTGGAAAACTCAGCTGTGGCATAGAAGGATTTACTTTGGCTCAGGGTTTGAGGAGGAAGCTCACCATGTGTGGTGGAAGGAGTCTGGGGCTGCTGGTCACATGGTGCCCGTAGTCAGGAAGGCATTGTGATAACATCTGCTTCATTGGTTTTATGCAGTCTAAGATCCTAGCCCATGAAACAGTGCTTCCCACTTCAGGTTAAGTCTTCCCAGCCATCCATATCAGGAAGCACTCATAGACACATCCAGAGGTTTGTACCCTGGGTGATCTACAAACCCACCAAGATGAACCTTCACAATCATTTCTATAGAAAACACATCTATGATTATGTATATGATATCTTACACAAGACTGCAGAAGATCAGCAAGTTCTGGAGCATGTGTGTTGTCCTAATACTTTAGGTCCTGGATCTATCACTATATTTTCCTATCTACCCAGAGGAGGAAGTTATGTGCATGTCTGACATCTTGTTGTGACCCCTTTATGAAGATTTGTCCATTTATTATGGTTTAATGTCATTGACAATGAGGTCAAATCTTTTTAAAACATGTTCTTATGTTCTACTTTGGTTAGGAAATCCAACCAACATCTGGACATGGGATTCCAAACAGATATCGTGGTCACTCAAATGTTTTTATTACTTCATTATGAGTGTGTGTGTGTGTTTATGTGTGTGTGTGTCTTAGGAGGATAGGGTATAGGAAAATAGGCAGAGGGCAGGAAATGAACTCTCAGGTAGTCATGAACTTTCTGATGTCGGTTCTGGAACCTGAAGCCAGGATCCCTGGAAGAGTAGCAAGAGAGCTCAGAAGCGGCAACCAACAAATTGGGGAAAGATCTTCACCAACCCTACATCAGATAGAGGGCTAATATCCAATATATACAAAGAACTCAAGAAGTTAGACCCCAGAAAACCAAATAACCCTATTAAAAATGGGGTACAGATCTAAACAAAGAATTTTCACCTGAAGAACTTCGGATGGCTGAGAAGCATCTTAAAAAATGCTCAACTTCAAACATCTTAAAAAATGCTCAACTTCATTAGTCATCAGGGAAATGCAAATCAAAACAACCCTGAGATTTCACCTCACACCAGTCAGAATGGCTAAGATCAAAAACTCAGGAGACAGCAGGTGTTGGCGAGGATGTGGAGAAAGAGGAACACTCCTCCACTGCTGGTGGGGTTGCAAGCTGGTACAACCACTCTGGAAATCAGTCTGGCGGTTCCTCAGAAAACTGGGCACATCACTTCCGAAAGATCCTGCTATACCACTCCTGGGCATATATCCAGAGGATTCCCCAGCATGTAATAAAGATGCATGCTCCACTATGTTCATAGCAGCCCTATTTATAATAGCCAGAAGCTGGAAAGAACCTAGGTATCCCTCAATGGAGGAATGGATACAAAAAATGTGGTATATATACACAATGGAGTACTATTCAACCATTAGAAACAATGAATTCATGAAATTCTTAGACAAATGGATAGAGCTGGAGAACATCATACTAAGTGAGGTAACCCAGTCTCAAAAGATCAATCATGGTATGCACTCACTAATAAGTGGATACTAACCTAGAAAACTGGAATACCAAAAACATAATCCACACATCAAATGAGGTACAAGAAGAACAGAGGAGTGGCCCCTTGTTCTGGAAAGACTCAGTGTAGCAGTATAAGACAAAACCAGAACAGGGAAGTGGGAAGGGGTGGGTGGGAGAATAGGGGGAGGGAAGGGGGCTTATGTGACTTTCGGGGAGTGGGGGACCAGAAAAGGGGAAATCATTTGAAATGTAAATAAAAATATATCGAATGAAATAAAAAATAAAAAAAAAAAGAATTAGAGACATGCGTGCTTGGAAATAAGATCACCAACCAAGAAGTATGCATGGCTCCAGCTGCATATGCTTGCCAGACATCAATGGGAGGAGAGGCCCTTGGTCCTATGAAGGCTTGAGAGATGCCCCAGGGTAGGGGAATCAAGGGTGGGGAGGCAGGAGTGGGTGGGTGGGTGGAGGAGCACCTTCATAGAAGCAGGGGGAGGGAGGATGGTATAGGGGGTTTCTGGGAAAGGGGGAAACTGGGTAAGGAGATAACACTTGAAATGTAAATAAATTAAAATAAAGATATATATATATATATATATATATATATATATATATATATATATATATAAAATAAAAGGATCACAGAGATAGAGCTGGGAAAAAATGCTCACCTTCATTAGTCATTAGGGAAATGCAAATCAAAACAACCCTGAGATTTCACCTTACACCAGTCAAAATGACTAAGATTAAAAACTCAGGAGACAACAGATGTTGGCGAAGATGTGGAGAAAGAGGAACACTCCTTCACTGCTGGTGGGGTTGCAAATTGGTACAACCACTCTAGAAATCAGTCTGGTGGTTCCTCAGAAAACTGGGCACGTCACTTCCGAAAGATTCTGCTATACCACTCCTGGGCATATACCCAGAGGATTCCCCAGCATGTAATAAGAACACATGCTCCACTATGTTCATAGCAGCCCTATTTATAATAGCCAGAAGCTGGAAGGAACCCAGGTATCCCTCAACAGAAGAATGGATGCAAAAAAATGTGGTATATATACACAATGGAGTACTATTCAGCCATTAGAAACAATGAATTCCTGAAATTCTTAGGCAAATGAATGGAGCTGGAGAACATCATACTAAGTGAGGTAGCCCAGTCTCAAAAGATCAATCATGGTATGTACTCACTAAGAAGTGGATATTAGCCTGGAAAACTGGAATACCCAAAACATAATCCACACATCAAATGAGGTACAAGAAGAACGGAGGAGTGGCCCCTGGTTCTGGAAAGACTCAGTGTAGCAGTATAGGGCAAAACCAGAACAGGGAAGTGGGAAGGGGGTGTGTGGGAAAACAGGGGGAGGGAAGGGGGCTTATGTGACTTTCGGGGAGTGGGGGGGGGCCTGAAAAAGAGAAATAATTTGAAATGTAAATAAAAAATATATCGAATAACAAAAAGATCTCAGCCTCTGATCCATCTCTCTCATCCTGGTATTTATTTATAGTAAATGGGAAAGAGTCACCACATAGTGATGGCTCACAGGGTACTCTGTTGCTACCTATATTGACTTGGTTCAGTACTTCTTGGAAAGTCAAAATGAGGCTTGCCCTGTGCTGCTGCTTTCAGTTGAGGCGGAGAAAGCAAAAGCTTGGAGAGAGAAGTTAGAGGATGAAGTAGATGAACACCTCCAGCTCCCAGCCCTAGCATCCACCATTAGCAGGAAACTTAGAGCACTGGTGAGTTTATTTCCCTGGTTATCTTCATCTTCCTGAACAAGCTGTAGAGATATTATCTATAGTGTGACCATGTTTCCAGTCATAGATCAGACTTCTACTATTAGTCAGTAGGGTTTTGTAGCTCCTATACTCTCTGCTTGTGGATTAAGGTGTCATGCACTCACAGCAGTGAACACTGGTGTGGTCTGAAAATCTGAACACAAACCATCTCTCAATGCAAGTTATGGGGACACCCATTCTGGTTCGAGCTTTGATGCGAGAGGTATATAAAAAATCTATCTCTATCACTGGCTGGCAAAAGTGAGTAAGATTATCATGGCTCGGGCAAGCAAACAGGGCTAATTCCTGGAGCATGTTTACTGGTACGAATCAACTGTTAACCCATGTGCTTGTTTCTTTGTTTATAGCAAGAGTGCATTTTGGGAGTAGAAACCGAGTTAGAATTTTCAAGATTCCTCCACATAATGAGGACAATGAGTCGACTGAGATGCTTAGGGTGAGAGACAATGAGAGGCATAAATTCTCTTAAAGGGAACTTTTTGATAGCGCTCGCAAATCGCATGCCAGTGAAAGTGATATACAAACGCCCACTGCAAGGTGGGTCAAGTGAAATAAGATCTGACACAGCGAATAAATCTAAGTGCATGCTATGGTAGATGGTGCCATGTTGAGACAGATAAATGACAGGACAATCTATACCCTGAAATGGTTTCTCTGAACTACTGGGGAAAACGACTCCCTTACTTTATAAACTCATGCATTTTTATGCAAGTGTCTCATTAGTGCTGAGGAGAAAACTGAAGGCCGTCTTATGGTTTAGTTAGATATAGAAAAGGTTCACAGCAGGGGCTTGGAGTAGAGAGAGGCTTGCAGTTAATTTTTAGATGTGATATCACAGAACTTTGGACATAAGATTAATTTCACAGGTTTTTGATTTGCAGAGGGGTTGTTTGTTTGTTTTATTTTGGTCTGTATTCTTGAGAGAACAAGAGAAAACTAAGAAAGGCTAGCAGGAATCTGATTCAATTACAGTAATTACCTCCTGTCAGGGGAACTGTTTTATACACTGTCTGATCCAACTGTGAAAAGAAAGGATTAGTGGTCCACCAGTAATCGAGGAGACGGTCTAATTTCCAGTTTTGTTCAAAGAGATAGCTTCCATCCTTGCTCATATATGAAGCTTTGTGAGGATTCCACATTTAGCTCAATAGCGTATTCCAGACAGATATTAATGAATGAATTCTCTCTTACTTAAAATTGTTCCGTGATTTCCAGTGTATGGAGGAAAAGAGGAAAAGCTTTGGCCAAGAAGGCAAAGCCAACATCATTGCTTAACTACTTTGTGCATGTTTTATTCCAAACATTTCAGTGTCCTGAATATACCAAGCTCTACCTCTCATAGTCTTTGCATAGGTTATTCTCTGAAGCATCCAACCAGTTTCTCTTGTAGAGTAAATCCCATGCATTCCACATACATAAATGTCTTAGTTTAAGGACCGATCAGTGACTTATCCATTGCTATGATAGAACATCTGGCAAAAGCAACTTAAGAGAGAATATGATTATTGAAGCTCACATTTCAGGGATCACAGTCCATGGTGGTAAAGGTATGGCAAATGCAGTAGCTTGGTCTGTATGACAGGAGTTTTCGATGCCATTGTTAGTGTGTCGGTGGATCAGGAATCAGAGAGTAGACATGGAACTTGGCTGTATTCTCAGAGGCAGTGTCCTAGTGACCCACCTGTTCCAGCCATGCCTTCCCAGAGATTCTGCAGCCTCCCGAGTATCCAATCTTGGTAATGTATTTCCTGTTCAAATCATACAGTACTTTTCCAGAGACAATTTTTTGATGGTTACCAATATTAAATTGATTCATTTGTTACTTTATTAGGGTCTAGTTTTACTTCCTTTTAAAGCACTAACCTTGTATTACAGTTCTATTGTTTTTAGTTTAATGAATTGATTAGACTCTTGCAGGATATGGACAGAGGCTATGAATAGTACCCATAGTTGAAAACAGTCATTTCTTTAAAAAAAAAAAAAAACAATTGTAAGACAGGTAAATACAAGGTTTCCTAAGCAATATAAACAACATGAATTAAAGAGAAGACACAATTAGAGAATTCAACAAAAGGGTCATTTGGAGAATTCAATGGAAGGGATGTAAGGATATCATTTTAATTTTCTTTTATTTAAAACAATACACTTCCCGGCTCTCAGTTGCCTATGGCAAAGAATTATGAAAGTAAAGTGGGAAGACCTCAAAGACAGAGGAGCAGGAAGCACTGAAAACTCAGCTACTCCACAGGAATCACACTGTCAAAACCTGACTTCTGCAATTACATTGGAATTCTAAAGTTTGAAAGCTTCACCTTCTGGAGAGGGATGGAAAGGTAAGTACAGTTAATTTTTGGGATGGTGTGATGATAGCTCCCCTCCCCCAACACAACTTCTTGGTGGACAGTTACACACATGCTTCTGAGGTAATTTGTATCCAGCATTCAGGATCTAGGATGGTCCTGTCATACAAATGTCAGGAATCTATGCTCTGGCTTCTGACTGCTGATTTTTCTATTTTATGCTCGTGAGGAAGACCTCATAGGCAATGTTGTGCTCTGTGCATTGTTTCCCGGTTGATTCCTTTGGAGTAAGACATAAGCATTAGGGTATACAAGAACAATTACTCGTGTAGAAATGTAGAAAGAGGCCATGGAAAGTATCAGAAAACAGCTTGGTAAACATTAATTTTGCCATTCAGGCTAATATTGAGCTCAAGGTTACCTGTACCAATAGATCTCTTTCTCTCTGCCTCTCTGTCTCTGCCGCTCTCTGTCTCTCTGTCTCTGTCTCTCTCACACACACACCAAAACAATCAAACAAACAAACACAAAACAAAACAACAACAAAGCAAAACCAGAAAGCCTCAGGGAAGAGGAGACTGGATTTCCAGAGTTACTGCACCACTAGATTCATGGTCCAATTCACAACCAAATATCCCAAGGCACAGGAAGGATTAGGAAAATATTACTCATTGAAATGGAAAGCGAATCAAGAACAACAGGCTCAGGAAGCACCTTGATGGTACATCCACTAGAAAAAGACTTTAAAATACAAAGGCCTTGATAGGAACCATGGAGAACATCAGGAAGGGATTTGTAGACAAAATGTAAACATCAGTGAACAAGTATAAACTTAAAATGAAACTAGTCAAAGTTCTGGAGCTGAAAAGTATGTCACAGAAACAAAGGATTTACTACTGGAGAGACATAAAGGGAGAGAACAATGGCCCTGAGAGTCAATGATGGAGCCGGGCAGTGGTAGGCCTTTAACCTAGCACTTGGGAGGCATAGGCAGGAGGATTTCTGAGTTCAAGGCCAGCCTGGTCTACAGAGTGAGTTTCAGGGCAGCCAGGGCTATACAGAGAAACCCTGTCTCAAAAAACCAAACCAAACAAAACAAAGCACCCCAAGACAACAATTAAAGGATAAATGATGTAAAGTCTTCACCCTAAATTACAATTTGTTCCATACGACTTTCCCACTTCTATTGACAATTGCTTCTTTTCCCATACAGTATATCATGACTACAGTTTCCTCTCCATCTTCTCCTTCAAGTTCCTCCCCACTTCTTTCCCATCCAGATTCATTCCCTTTCCGTCTCTCATTAGAAAAGGACAGGCCTATAAGGGACAACAACAAAACATAAGAAAATAAAATGTTGTAAGATAAAACGAAAGCTGGACAAGGCAAATGAACAGGAAAAAAAGAGCCCAAAGAAACACAGGAGTCAGAGTGTTCCAAAGTCTCTTCACTCCTCCTCCCCTCCCCTTCCCCTCTCCTTTCCCTCCCCCCGCCCCTCCCCTGTCTCTCCCCCCTCCCCCTGTCTCTCCCTCCTCCCCCCATCTCTCCCCCTTCCTCTGCATCATGTCTGGCTATGGATCTCTCTATATTTGTTGTTTCCTGTGCTGCAGGAGAAAGTTTATCTGGTGATGGCAGAACAAGGCACTGATCTAGGGGTATAGCAGAATATCTTTAGGAGTCATGTTATTATTACTTTTTTTTTTAAGGACTAGTTGTATTTAGTTTACTCTAGGTCTCTAGGCTATCTAGTCTCTGGTTCTTGATGCCCCGGGCAGTGCTAAGTATGAGTTCAAACTTGTGGAGCGGGCTTTAAGTCAACTCAGACAACGGTTGGTCATTCCCACAAACTTTGTGCCACCATTGCCCTAGCATATTCACAGTCAGGACAGAACTGTAAATTAAAGGGTTTGTGGTTGGGTTGGTGTTTACATTTCTCTTTTGGTAGCCTGCAGAGCACCTCCCCATAGCAAAAACACTAGAACATAGGGGTGAAGGCTCTACGTAGGCACCAATTGGCTTTCTTCGTGATCAGTGAGTCATGTGGTATTGTCCTCAGCAATGGGGCTTCGCTACCATTTTCTGGAGTGCGTATTTTCTTAGCAACAGGCTGGGTTGTTTGGAGATTTTCATGGACCCCTTTGGTCAATGACTCAATTGGATATTACCAGAGCCAGTGCTGGAAGCTTTGTTTGTTGCTAGGAGATGGTCACCCGGGGCACCATCTCCTCTATTGTGTGGAGACTTCATTAGGATTGTCTTCATATATTGTAGGATGCTTCCGCTGCACTAGATTTCCATGCCACCCCTCAAATGCCCCTCAATTCTAGCTGTCTCTCTGCTCACTCTCTTTCTCAAGCCAACCTTCCATCCCCTTCCCCACCTGATCTTCCTGGTCCCATTCAGTTCCCACCCCCACCCCCCAAGTCTGGTCTACAAATAAAATCTATTTTATTTTCCCTCCCAGGGAGATCCTTGTGCCCCAGCCCCAGGTCCCTTCCTTTAGAACTAATCTCTCTGGGTCTATTCATTGCAGTTTGCCATTCATTTCATTTACCTAACATCTAATGTTCACATATAAGTGAATATATACAATTTCTCTGGTTACCTTACTCAGGATGACTTTTTTTTTTCCTAGTTCCATTCATTTACCTGAAAATTTCATGATGTTATTTTTTTTTTTACAGATGAGTAATAATACTCGTCTGTGTAAATATACATTTTCTTTACCCATTTCTTATATTGATTACTTTAATTTGCTTCCGTTTCAGGCTCTTATGAATAGAGCAGCAGTGAACTGAGCAAGTGCCCTTGTGGTAGGGTGAAGCATCCTTTGGGTCTATGTCCAAGAGTGGTGGTATAGCTAGACCTTGAAGCAGATAGACCCACCCGTCTTTCTGAGGAATCACCACACCATTAGTGGCTGTACAAGTTTGCACTCCCACCAGCAAGGAATGAGTGTTCCTCGTATTCCACATCCTTTCCAGGGTGAGCTGTCACTTGTGTTAGTGATTTTACCCATTCTAAAAGGTATAAGATGGGATCTCAATGTAGTTTTAATATGTATTGCCATGATGGCTAAGGATGTTGAACATTTCTTTAAATGTCTCTTAGCCATTTGAGTTTCCTCTATTGAAAATTGTTTAAAGCCATACTCCATTTTTCTTCTTTCTTTCTTTGCTTCTTTCTTTCTTTGCTTCTTTGTTTCTTTGTTTCTTTCTTTCTTTGTTTCTTTCTTTCTTTTTCTTTCTTTCTTTTTCTTTCTTTCTTTCTCTTCTTTCTCTTCTTTCTTTCTTTCTTTCTTTCTTTCTTTCTTTCTTTCTTTCTTTCTTTCTTTCTTTCTTTCTTTCTTTCTTTCTTTCTTTCTTTCTTTCTTTCTTTCTTTCTTTCTTTCTTGAGACAGGGTTTCTCTGTGTAGTCCTGGCTGTCCTGGAACTCACTCTATAGACCAGGCTGGCCTTCAAACTCAGAAATCTGCCTGTCTCTCATATTCCATTTTTCAATTGAGTTCTTTATACATTTGCATATTAGTCCTCTATTGGATGTGGAGTTGGTAAAAATCTCTCATTCTGTAGGTTGCCACATTTTCTGAATGACAGTATCCTTTGCCTCAAGAGAAAAATTTTCATGTGAAGAAAATCACAATTAGAAATGAAGGCTTTACCTATTACAATTTGATGTAACACCAATACTCAATAATTCTCTGTCCTTTTGTTTGTTTATTTAAATGTGCTCATTTCATAACCCTATTCTAACCTACTCCGAGATCTATCTTACATATACCTGTACTCTCTAGTAGCAGTCCAATTGCATGAATTGAATGAATTCCTAAATTTGAGAATTAAAGTAAAAAATAATAATTGATATAAATGAAACTTGATTGCATTCACAGAGGAAAAAAGGATCAGTGAAGATAAACCAGGAGATTATTGTGTTTGAGGAACAGAAATGAGAAAAAACTGAAGAAAAGGCAAGAACCTAAGAGATCTGAAAGCTATGGTCAAACACAGCGACGCATTCACTGCAGAGTCCCAGATGCAGAAGAATGTGAAGCAAGGGAGAGAACAAATGGGAGAAAGAAGGACCGAAAACTTCCCAACTGGACAGAAGATGTGAACAGGAATGTCTAAGAACTGTAACGCACTTTAAGAAGGATGAACCCAAAGAAATTCAACCAAGACACATCCAATCAAAGACCAAAAAAGTTTTAGAAGAATGAACGATCAAGCTGTGTTACACTCAAGCATGGAAATAGTGCAAGGAAACCCATTAGCTATAATGCATTCACTAATAAAATAAACAATAAAGGAAAGAATGTGTCTTGAAGATTTCTGAAGAGGCTTATAGACTTCCAGTTCCAGTTAAGAAAACTCCTGTGTCCCCTTGCTATCTGCAGAGGTTCCAGGTGAGAGGACTGAACTTCCAGAGAGCCCACAGGTACAATCTATTTCTGCAAGAAGTTGCAGCCCAACGTTGAGCAGCACGGGCTGTTATGAAGGCGATGGTCACGAGCTACTGTGTATCAAATGTTTGTCATGTGTCGGGGCCACGAGTTCCTCACCTCGTCTTCACAGTGATGTTATGAATCTGCTCTTAACTGAGTTTGCCGTTCAGCAAAGCAGGCATACAGTTAAAGAACTCGAGTCAGAGCTGCAACTATTGTGATGAGGAGATTGGACTCAGGGCTCAGGACAGATCACTCTCAGAAACTTTTTATCTTGGCTTCTAGCTGTCATAGGTGTGTTATTTAAAAATACTGCAAGAATGACATTACTAATAAAAAATTAGAAAAAAGGTCATTCCTTTCTCTACTTTCCCTTTATGGCTGAATAATTCGCTTGAAAGCACATGGAAGGCTTTTATTACAGAAGAAAACACAGATTGCACATTCCTTGGTCCCAAGAGAAAAGAGAGTAACAAACTTGGGCTATTCTTTGACACAAGTTAAAGATTGCCCTTACATGATGCCGGTCTTCCCTCTTGTCCTAAGAGAAGCAGTCATGGTGGCATAGCCACTTGGGAAATTCATTATTCAGAAGTACCTCTTGGCTATTCTGTTACACTAATGGTTTTCATGTTTATGAAAGTGACTAATGACTGGAATTGTATCAACATTTGCAGGAGAAAGAATGCCAGTTGGAAATGAGATTTTTTTTCTCTCTCCTTGCTAATGAGGTCTTTTCTCAAGGTGCTGGAGCCTGGGGTGTTACGGGAGCTCACTAATTCTGTTTTTGTGTTTTACATCCGCTAATGCCTATTCTGAAATTGAAGCAACATCCTTGTCACAAGGGGAGGTTGTAGGCGACCTTAAGAACTTGTCAGAGAAAGTGTTCATCTGAGGATACAGTCTCAGAAGAGGAATTTTTAATTAGACAAACTGAAGTGTTTCCACTGTATAAACAGATGTCACATGCCAGCTCAGCTGTAGTTGTGTTGGAAACAAAATTCTTGATTCCATGACCCCTTGATGACATTCCCTGGAGACAAAGCTGATGTCAGATGGCTCACAAAGAGTTGTCTCTCAATCTACCTCTGCTGCTGTTTTTCCTTTAGGTCCCCACAGAAGAGTCACAGGACCCTGTTGGTTTATGAAAAATATGTTGAATACAGGCTGTTCTTGATCAATTATAAATGCAATTTCATGGTGGGAAAAGGCTTGCTGTACGCACAAAAAACCCCAAGCGTATGCATGAAGTGTTATGTATTCATTCTGGCACATCGTGAGTGTGTTTCTTTAGTTCTGGCAGACACTATGGAGGCGAGTCAGGAACACTCAGAATCTTCTCTCAGTGGCTCATTCAATGAAACAGGCAAGCTCTGCGAGGAGGGCCCGCTCACCAGACTGCTCTCACTCTCCACTCTTAGAAACCATTGTCAATCCTTCCTACCCATCTGACCCATCCTTCAGCCTGACAATTTACCAGATGAAGCTAAGGCATAGTGTGAGGATGCTGATAAGGTTCCTAGTAAGAAAAATTTCAAACTCAAGCAAGATAAATGTAGGCCCAGTTTTAGGAATGATACTATCTGACAGACTAGGCCTCAAAAATGATGGTGGGAAGCTGTGGTTTTCACGGGCAAGTTCTGGGGTAGACTTGGGGGAGATATGAGAAACACTTCAAGGCTATTTTGAAAGAGGTGGCCAGTCAGTGTCTTGCTAAACTAACATGGGTTCTTCTTCCTGCAGTACTAGCAACTGAGTCTAAAGCATTATTCACATAAGGCAAGTACTTTATTACTGAGCTATACTCCCAGTCCTTCAGTGTGAGCTCCTGGCCAAAGCTTAGATTTCTTCACCAGCATCCTTATGTAAAAAGCCATCCTGTAGATGACTCAGCTCTCATGAGGAATTTCCTGTCAATTATGACTACATCATCCTCTAACTTGGTGTGGTTTCTGATTGACTTCAGTGTGCTAGTACAGTAGACACAAAGTTGAATTGGAAGCGCGCGCACACACACACACACACACATACACACACACACACACACACACACACACACTCCCTAGCTCTTTTAAAACATGATCTTATTTGATCTCTAAGATGTGTAATTATTGAAAGGCCCCAAGACACTAAAAGCTGGGCTAAGCACTTTTCATATCTTATAGGTAAATATTGTTATTCCATGTCTGCATAAGAAAACCTAGCCACAAAAGGATAATTGCTACTCCCAACTTGGAGAGTTAGAAGCACCAAAGGCACACTGCCTTCCTGCAGACTTATGCTTCTGCTATGTACGTGCACTTGCCTGTGCTTTGGGAAAAAATTTAAAGTCAGGGAAAAAAAAAGAAGGCAGGAAAAAGAAAACCACTCCTAGCCCCACTATATATCAGCAACAATTTATTTCTTTTGATGCGTTTCCTCATGTGGGTATTTTCCTTTACCACTGAGTGGTCCAACTGCTCTTGTTCTGGTGTTTCAGACTCTATAGGTCTTAAATGGGGCACAGGAAAGAGCCACTACATTGATCACACAGCACCGAGATGCTTTCCCCAAGCCCTTTAGAACTCTATTCACTTAAAAAGAAAAGCAACAAGATAATCAAAATTGGTATCAAGGGATAAATAAAAATGAGATTGCTTAAACTGTATGATAGTGAGCTTCAAACTCATGTCTCTTCTGCATGACCTTTTGACTACCTTCCCATTTTAGCAAAAACTACAAATTCTAGAGTTAGTGTTTCTTGAGTAACTTAGAATATAAAAAGTCTTTATGTAATGTATTATCCAGATTCTTTTAGTACTGGTTTATTTTTCCTTTTTTACACTTTGGTGGGTATATAAGTTATATACAAACACTGCATATATTGAATAGAGATGAATTCATGAGTTTGAACTGAGTCACCCACCCAAGATGCTGTCTGATGTCAGGGTCCTGATAAGAAATGCTTGTTGAGTTCTACCCATACAAGCTCTAATATGATGCACGTGATAGCGTGCATCTCAGCTCTTCACATAAAATTCTAATCTTAAACATGGGCCTTGAGTCTTCACAGTTCTTGACAAAGTTTTACTGGTCCATAAGCTAAGAAATGATTATTTTCTAAAGAGAATTTATTCCAATCAGGAAACTATTGCTTATTCTCAAATATGCTTTGCTCTATCTTATGATAGTAGAGTTCTAATTTTTAATGCCTTTACTTGATTAGGATGGAAATCTTACAGTCCCTCGCTAAAGTTTTTACTCCTCAAAGAACCAAAGTCCAGGAATCTTAGGCAGCTCTTGTTGGCCTCTCAGGAGATGTGAGGCTTGGGAAGTGGTCTAGCTTGATTTCTGTTGCTGTGATAAATCAAAAGCAACATAAGAGAGGAAAATGGGTTTAACCTTCCAGGTTGCAGTCCATGATTGGAAGAAGCTAGGGCAGGAACTCATGCAAGAATTTGGAGGCTGTCCTACTTGCTATTCCATATAGCATTACCTCTAACAAGTGAACTCACTTCATCCCAGAGATAGCACTCACAGGATCATGATTATCTAGTTCTTATACAGCAAGACCACCCTCCTAGGGAATGTTACTGCCCACAGGGGGCTGGGCCCTCCTAACATTAAATAACAACCATGACAATCCCCCAAAAGACATGCACACAAGCCAATCTTATCTAGACAATTCCTCAATTGAGGATCTTCTCTTATGCAATTTTGGACTGTATCAAGTTGTCAGATAAAAAGGATGGGTTGGTAGATTATGACAACATCGACAGTGGTCAAAACCATAACAGGACAGTAGCTAACACCAACAGTGCTTACCTGTGAAACTTTAACACCATAGAAACCATTTTATGTGGATTTGCTCACTTATTCCTAGTGCAGACCCTGGGTGACAATAAGCATCATAATTTTTAAAAAGAAGGAACCGATGTGTGGAGTTCTTGAATTCCAAAGTTCTTATGATTCAATGATCTACATCTGTTTAAATTTACCCCCACAGCTGATGGAAAGTTGATCTATAGGACCAGGCATTGTAAGAAAGCTCTTCCTGGCTATTTTCCACTGGGATTCCCTCTGACACAAGTTTTACTGGGCAGTCCTTCTTTGTTTGCATGTGCTTATGGGTATACAGGTGCACATATGTGTGGAGACTGAAGGTCAGCTTTGTGTTTTGTTCTTCAGAAGCCATCCACCTTGCTTTGTGAGATAGTTTCTCTCATTGGCCCAAATGATTCCTGCATTCTTTCATCTATCTACCAGGCTAAAATGGAGAGAGCCCCAGTGATCTCCAGGTCTCTATTTGCTGAGTGCTGGGAAGCAAGCACTTGCTACCACACCCAGCTTTAAACAACAACAACAACAAACAAATAAACAAAACGAAACTATGGGTTCTGGGAATGGAATACAGGAGTGTCACCAGCTAATCTATCTTCCCTTGCTTATGGGTAGACTTTTGAATCATTTACTGACAATACTGACGTAGATTTTATTCTTCTTGATTCAGACTACAGAGACTGGACAGAATCCTTGGAAAATATTCTTTCTGTTATCTCCTTACAAGCCCAAGCAACACAGTCCACAAGAAACTTCTTTGAGTGAGCCTAACTTCTTCTAGTGCGCTGAAGTGGAGAAATGGGGGCCTTTCATAGCTTCTTATTTGTAGTTACTTATTGCAAGCAGATTTCCCAGTATGGAAACGAGTTTCAGTATGTATTTAAAATATGACAGCTCATTACTGTATTGCAAAAGCTGTTAAGTGTGTATTTCTTCCTCCCTTCATATGTGACACAGACCTCAGTCTCTTTGCACATCCATGAAAAAATTCCCTTAAATACACATTGACCAAACTTTGCATATTAAATATAATAATCTCAATAAAAACGTAATCTATAATTTGTGTCACAGGATTTTTTTCCTTTGTAATTGTATTTCCAGCATAACTATAACTATGGTCTATTACGTCTCATAAGGACTCATAGCACTTATTTCTTTCAATACTCAGTAGAGGTCCATCCAAACACTACTGCAAAGCATGCTGGGATTACGTGACTGTGGATCACTCATTGTAGAACAATGTAGTTGCCACTCTTATATTACTTTCTTCAAAATGAATTCCTGTCTTGAATTATTTCCCAGAGATCTTTGTTTTTGTCTGATGTTGTATAGGTAGCACCAGTAAAATGTAAATCTCTTTCGGAAGAGGTAGACCTTACTGGTTATATTTAAAGTATTAATTGTATTCAACTGTTCTCTGGTCTACACATTGTCATGTGATTTCAAATAATTCATTTTGTGGTAAGCCCTCTGTGGTCACATTCCTTTTAGGGATATTTTGACAACTGTATGTTTTGAATTATCAGAGTGGTGTCAGTGTGAAAGGCGTCATTACATTGTCCCCAGAGTACCGTGAATTTCAGAATGCACTTCCTCTGACTGTGAATTTTGAAAAGGCAGAAATCATAATCAATGACCAGGAAAAGCACAGACTAGTTCTTATTTAGAAAGAAAAGTAATTTTAGGTTAAAGATAGTTCTGTCCTTGTCTATATTCCATGACTGCATATAGAAACATGATCCCTCACCTTTGTCTCTTTTGATCCTTCCCACAGCCCAGGAGATTGTTACTGTTATCTCTTACCCTTTGCAGATGAGGAAAACACAGCTTGGTGATGTCACATTCCTAACCTAGGGTCACACAGTTCAACAGTGAACCTTGATATGAATTTCAGAGCCTGTAATTTTAACCACTTTACTAAATTGCATTTCTACAACAATTCAAGTAATCTGACAACTCTTTCTGGGTTTAAATTCCCAATTTTAAGATATCTTTTTTTCTACTACCTAAAAAGTCTAATCCTTTTCTTCAGAAAATTGCCATCTTGTAGCAAAGTCCTTGCTGTGTAACCCCACAGTCTCTAGCCCATAGCCCACCTCTGGGTATTCTAATCTATTAATCCCACCCAGGACTGCCGTCTCTCTGAGTTTGATATGAGTAGACAGTGAGAGGCTCACTCGAGCTGGTTTTGTGTATAGAGTAGTGATGTTCTGGAGAATCTCTGTGCTAAATTTGTTTTAATCCAGCCTTTATCTAGGTGCAAACAGACATGCTCTGGAAGCAGGTATTAGGAGCAGGAGCTACTATGGAGAATCCATTCTGACAGAGACCTTTACTGCTAATGTCCCTATCATGCTTTTTGCTGTGAGATTCCTAAGTCTGAGTCATGTTGCCAGGGTGATGGATACTTTTCTTTGAAGATGCATTCAAGTTCCTTCAGAAAAACAAATGTCATTATTCATATATAATGGTTTTGGTTTTTGTTGTTTCGTGTGTGTGTGTGTGTGTGTGTGTGTGTGTGTGTGTAGAGTTATGTGTCAGTGCATAGAGCTGGATTGTATATGTGTGGGGAAGGATTGCATACATGTGCCCCTGTGGAGGCCAGAGGTTGCTTTCTACTGCTCTATACCTTACCTTTTTGTTGTTTTAAGATTTATTTATTTTATGCATTTGAGCGTTTTACCTGCACATGTATACATGTTCCATACATATTCCTAGCATTTGAGTTAGCCAGAGAAGAGTATCAGATCCGCTGGAACTGGAGTTACAGATCGTTGTCAGCCACAGTGTGGGTGCTAGGAACCAAACTTGAGTGCTCTACAAGAACAAATGTTCTTAGCCACTGAGTTATATCTTTCATTGGACCTGCTAGACTAGCTAGACTGCAAGGCTCAGCGGTAGCCCTGCACAGCCCCTGGGCTGAAGTTACAGCTGTCTGCCATCAAGTCAGCTTTTACTGTGTGCTCTGAACGCACATCCTCGTGCTTAGACAGCACACCTTCTTCCTGAGTGTTCCCTCCAGTCCGAGGAGAACTTTATCACAACTGGCTGCAGGAGCTTTTCTTGTGTAAGGCTGAGCATAACATTTGTACTTCTGCATACTTGGTTTTAATTCCAGTTGCTTTCGAAGAGTAAATCCCCAAAGCTGGTTTTTAACAAGTCTGAAGCATATGTGAGGGAGTTTATGCATTGTGATAATTAGAATGCTTGTGTTCCTGAAGGACTCTCAAGAACATTTAGGACTGAGCCGGTTCCACCGCACTGAAGCTGACAGAGAACCGAGATAACGCAGAGAAAGGAGGGAAAGGTTGAAGGAACGGTGGAGACAAAAGAAACTGAGTCAGTAACTAATGCGAACCCCGATATTTATAGTGAGCAACCTGAGCTCAGCTACAAAATGAGCTAATAGAAACATGGAACCCAGATAGTCTACCTTCCAGTGCAACAGTAACTCTTAGTACTTCCTCTACCCACTGTATGCCATAAACTGATCTCGCTGAGATCGGTCTCTAAATTCATACGTTAACCTCAACCAGAAAAACCTAGAAAACATTTCTCTGTTCTCTGTTCTTCCATGTATCTTTACCAAATACTAACAACCTTATTGCCTAAACACCTTTCAGTTCAATTCCTTCCAATAATCTTTAGTATTTTCTTTTTATGGACCCCAATTACCTTCTAACTAGACTAGTGATAGACTCCAGCAAAATTGAATTCCTTGAATTATGCAACTTAATACAGGGAAAGGTTTCTTTGTGCTGTGTAAGTGCCAAACACTGAGGAACTCTGATGAGCCAGACTGAGGTCCTATGCAATGGATTCCCTGTGCGCTGCAGGAGATAGTGTCTATCCCAGGAAGCAAGTGGCTCTTTTAGAAGTGAACACAGGGTGCCTTAAGAGAATGTAGATAGGGACAAGAGCTAGTTTTGAATGGTCAGGGAGGGTTTCTGGGGAAAGGCCCTGTTCTTTAGATGTGGATGACAGAAGAGACTTGGCCAATTGGGATGAGGGAGAGGATAAAGAAATTATGAAAAAGAAAGTGGGAAATTAAATGATCAGAAGGTTGAGGACAAAGTGTAGGATACAGATGGGAGCAAGGGAGAGAAGAGTCAGAGAGAGAAGTAGAGGCTCCCCCCTGGACCATTTTACACGGGCATGGAAATATGGAGTCAATGTCTTAGCTGTACTCTCCTTGACAAATGACCATGCAAACTTTTACGGGAAACAGAAATTGGAGCCTGGGATGGTTTGTATATGTTTGACCCAGGGAGCAGCACTATTAGGAAGTGTGGCCTTGTTGGAGTGGGTGTGAGCTTAAGACCCTCATCCTAGCTGCCTGGAAGCCAGTCTTCTGCTAGCAGCCTTCAGATGAAGGTGTAGAACTCTCAGCTCCTCCTGCACCATGTCTGCCTGGATGCTGCCATGTTCTCATCTTGATGATAATGATCTGAACCTCTGAACCTGTAAGTCATCCCCAATTAAATGTTGTCCTGTATAATACTTGCCTTGGTCATGGTGTCTGTTCACAGTGGTAAAACCACTCCCAGTAACCACTTCTGTATTAGTCAGGGTTCTCTAGAGTTACAGAATGTATGGGTAGTCTCTATATAGTAAGGGAATTTGTTGACGACTTATAGTCTGAGGTCCAACAATGGTCAGCAGCAGCTGTGGATGAAGTCCAAGGATCTTGCAGTTGTTCAGTCCCACAAGGCAAGCAGGCAAAGAAGAGAGAGTGAATCTTCCTTCTTCCAATGTCCTTATGTAGGTCTCCAGCAGAAGGTGTGGTCCAGATTAAAGGTGTGGCACACCACGCGTGGATCTGGGACTTACTTTGTCTCAGATGACCTTGAACTCAGAGATCTCCCTGTCTTAATCTTCTGGTATTCATAGCCACCATGCCTCAAGATCTCCGTGCCAAGATCCAGATCAAAAACTTGTATCTCTCAGCCTCCAGATTGGGATCACAGGTGAGCCTTCCAATTCTGGATTGTAGTTCATTCCAGATATAGTCAAGTTGACAACTAGGGATAGCCACGACATGATTGTATGTTTCACTGTCTGAACCTTCCAGTACCTGACAGAGAGATCCACATGGCCATGCTTCAGGTGGCCTCTTTTTACAGAAAAGCTTGAACTCAGCCTCGACTGTCATTTCTTTCATGTAGCTCTGATTAAGAGGTGCCATGGTAGTAACAGACTGCTGCGTATCTCTCAACTTCAGCCCTGAATTGATCAATTGAGGCCACTGACCATAGACAGGACAGTTTAGGAAACAGTGGTTCCAGAAACTGAAAATCCAAGACCAAGGTATCTATGGATCTGATTCCTTTTAAGGACTTTGAGTAGGAAATACATCCCAAGCCTCTTCTTTTGCATGGTTCTGATTCTGCAAATTTTCTGATGATTTGGGTGGTGGTGGGGGGCAATCTTTGGCATTTCTTAGCTCATAGGTTTATGAAGAAATTAGTCAAATTGGATTGTGGGTTACCAATCATATCTCATTTTAACTTCATAATCTCTCGAAAACTCTGCCTCCAAATATGGTCACAGTCTGAAGGAGTTAGGATTTCAACATATATCATTTTTATCAAGGAGATACAAGTCTAACTACAACATTTTTTGATTCTAGCCCCCAAATATAAGCATCCAAGAAAGACTATATAACTTTATCAATAAAAATCTATGTGGGATATTTAGAGATGGTAAAAGTTTTCTGCTAGCAGTTTAGACAAAAGAAAATTTCACTGGAAATTGGGCAGTGCTTCTTGTTAAAGATGGGTAGAGGTGAAGGGGTCAGTGATAGCTTAATTAAATCTAATATAAGCACACACAAGATGAGAATCAAACACAGGTGTTAATAACAACAACAACAACAAAAACTAAAGAAAAGAAGCGCAATCTCTTTTCTAAACATATCATGCTTCTTTAAATAGCAATATAAAAATCTCTCTTTCTACCCCACCACTAACGCCTGAAAAGCCCTGGTTCTTATGATTTTGATGGATTCCAACAACACCATTTTTCTCAGCTTTCCAAACACAGGTCAGAGACCCTGGAAGAACCTCTGTGACATGTGATGATAGCAACTTGCTGAGGAAGGGATTGTCAAAGTCTCCTACCAACCATTCCTCAAAGCATGGAGATAACAAACACAGCTTTACGATTATTCTAACAATATTCAATCTGCGATATCACATTATTTTCTTTATTGAATATATTCTTCATTTACATTTCAAATGTTATACCCTTTCCCGGTTTCCCCCTTCCCAGGAAACACCCAACCCACCCTCCCTCCCCCTGCCTCCAAGTATATGCCCCTCTACCCAACCCACTCCCACCTACACCCCCACGATTTCCCCATGCTGGGGCATCTATCGAGCCTTCATACGACCAAGGACCTCTCCTCCCACCGATGCCCGACAAGGCATTCCTCTGCCACTCTTTTGGCTGTAACCATGTGTACCCCTTGGTTCATGGCTTAGTCCCTGGGAGACCTGGGGGGTCTGGTTGGCCGACATCATCGTTCTATGCTATCACATCCTTATGTATCTTGGTTTTATGCATAAAAGCCACTTGTTATTTCTATGGAAACCTGTAGAGAGAATTGGAGGTTTTGCTGATGTTCTGCAATTTGAAATGGGATTTTTCTTCATGCTCATTACTTATGCTCTCTGGAACCTTGTTGCTCCATTAGATTATGCATTTTTATTATAAAAACTAGCTGCAAGATACAAAAAACAAAACCCACCCTCTAAAACCTGCTGACGTGGATTTTTCCAGAAATGGAATTCAAATGCTGAGACCAGTATCAGAGGCCATGATTACATAAACGGTTACACCGCTGGAGCACAGTGGTCGCCACTGAAGTCACCCCCCTCCTTTCACTTTCTTTAACCTCTTGGTCTGAGCTGAGGTCCTCCGTGTCAGGTACGGCAGCTTCCCTTGTCTTCTGAAGAAGCAGTCCCTGTCCCAATAGCCATGAGCCTCCATGTGCCAGTACTGTGATAGAGATCACACTTAGAATTAATTCCCAACACTTGTGAATTGCTAGCATCTGCTTTGTTTCTGAGCATGTTGTTTTAACACGACATTACAGTTTTCATTTGAAATGCCTCCCATGGGCGTGTACCTTGAAGACTCAGACCACAGTAAGTAGTGTTTGGAAAGCTCTAGAAATTTGCATAGATAGGGGCTAGCTGAATGGGCTGGGTTCCTGAGATAGGTTCTTGGTGTATTATCTGGGCCCCTTCTGGTCTTACAACTTCCAGGTCTGCGGTCAGGTGGACAGCCTCCATCACCTGTTCCCACTGCACAGGTCCCTGCTGTGAACTGAGCCCTTCTGCCATGCTGTCCCAGCCACACCATCCCCAAAACAACCTTACAAACTAAATCTTTCCTTCTTTAAGTTGCTTCTGTCAGAAACTGGTCCAGAGTGACATGAAATTAATGTATCCCAATTCACAGACCACATGAAACTCAAGAAGAAGGAAGACCAAAGTGTGAGTGATTCTGTTCTTCTGAGAAAGGGAGCAAAATACTTATAGGAGCAAATATGTAGATAAAGTATAGAGCAGAGGCTAAAGGAAAGGCCATCCAGAGACTGCCCCACCTGGGGATTCATCCCATGTACAGTCACCAAACCTTGACACTATGACACTATCATGGATGCCAAGAAACACTTGCTGAAAGGAGCCTGATATGGCTGTCTCCTGAGAGGCCCTGCCAGAGCCTTCCAAGTCACACTCAACCATTAGACTGAGCGTGGGGTCCCCAGTGGAGGAGTTAGAGAAAGGACTAAAGGAGCTGAAGGGGTTTGTAACCTCCAACCAGACACCCCGCCCCCAGAGCTCCCAGGGACTAAGCCATCAACCAAGGGGCACACATGGCTCCGGCTGCATATGTAGCAGAGGATTGCCTTGTCAGACATCAAGGGGAGGAGAGGTCCTTGGTCCTCTGGCTTGATAGATGCCCCAGTGTAGGGGCATCGAGGGCGGGGAGGTGGGGTGGGTAGAGGAACACCCTCATAAAAGCAGGGGGAGGGAGGATGGGGTAGGGGCTCTCTGGGAGGGAGAAAACTGGGAAAGGGGATAACATTTGAAATGTAAATAAAAAATATATCCAATTTTAAAAAATTAACGTATCCACAGTGAAAGACATAGGAAGAGAAAAACATGCGGAGTGTGCCATTTTAGAAAGATAAAGGAGTGTGAAATTGGGGGTGTCCCCGTGGTGGGCTTGTGCTCTCACTGCAAAGGGCAACAAGACAGGGGCTTACCGTGCAAGAGCAAAGTGTCTGACGCCGGATGCTTTAGAAATCTCTGGAAGAACACAAGGAAGTGTGACCTAATTCTTTAACTGTGTTTCCCTAGGCAATGCAAGACAGACAGCTTTGGGAAAAGCTAAGCGCGTTGCCTTCCTCAAAGTACTAGTTGCCAGGACTAAGAAAGAAGTTTTGAAAATCTTCAGCTTTTTAAAGGTGGAAACAGTGGGACTTTCATCTGGAAGGACATAGTTTATTTTGACTTAATGAGCCTTAGTGAGCAAGGAAAGAAAGATCGGTGGGTTGAACTGAAAACCACTTCACAGATATCACTTACCCTAGCAAATTACGCATGCCTTATCCAGGTGGGATTCAATCCAGGTGATTTCTCCAGGTGTCAGGTCAGTTCACTGTCCCTTCTGCAGTGGGTCCCTGCTGTGTGCTCCCAGGAGCTCATGGGCTACAGTCACAGGATCTTCCCCTGAACCCAAAGGGACAGTGTGAGGAGGACAGAGCTTTGGAGTTCCAAAGTCACAAGGGTATCCCTATAAATGGACTCCAGAGAGATCCCTTGTTCCTTCACGTGTGGACACAACAAAAAGGTGCCGTTTGTGAAGCAGAAAGATGACACAGAAGCTGCTCATTTTTCACTAACTTGAGACCTGGGAAGCCAGTGCCTTTTATCTACAAATCGCCCACACTGCGGTGCTTTGTTATAGCAGTCAAGAGAAGTCATCTGGGAAAGTGGGCGACTGAGCACAGAGGCACTTCCCAAATTCAGGATGAGAGCTCATCTTGACGGGGCTGGAAGGCAGGTGCCTTAATCTAGTAAATTTTTAATTAAGTAATTAATTTACTTTACTTTACATCCCAGGATCAGCTCCCTCCTCGCAGTCCTCTGCTCTGAAACCCCCTTCCCTGTATTCCCCCATCTCCTCCTTTAAGTAGGGGGAGTGCCCCCCTCCGGCCACATCAGTCACTGCAGGACTACACACATCCTCTCACTGAAGCCAGACAAAGCGGTCCAGTTAGGGGGATGGGATCTACAGGTAGGAGACAAACTCAGGGACGCCCCCCGCCCCGATCTAGTTTTTGGGAGACCTGTGTGAGGACCAGGTTGCACATCTGCTATGTATGTGCGGGATGCCTAGGTTTGGTCCATGTTCACTCTTTCATTGGTGCTTAAGCATCTGGGAGCCCCCAAGGACCCAGGTCATTTCACTTTGTTGGTCTTCCTCTGGAGTCCCTATCCTCTTCAGGTCTCTCAGTCCTTCCCTGACTCTTCAACCAATAAATGCATGTGAACAAAGATGTTTTCCTCAAAGCAGGGGAGCTCTGAGGTAGAGGAACCTCGCACCCAAAGGGAATGTAAACGGACTCAGAAAAGGAAAGAAGGAAAATGAAGAGAAGAGCCTTCCTTGAGCCCAGCCCAGTTGCACACCTCACATCCTCGCTGTTGCGAAGTGAGCAGAATCTCCTCCACATTCCCACCACGGTATGCTGCCTCACGACAGGCTTTAAGCGACAGAGCCAATCAACTGGCGGTGGAGACCTCGACAAGAGCTGTTCTCAACCTGTGGCTCGAGGAGACTTGGGGCATTAAATGATGCTTTCTCAAGGGTAACGGTTGACCATTGGAAAACACAGATATTTACACTATGATTCATACCAGTAGAACAGTTACAGTTATGAAGTAGCAAGAACAATAATTTTGTGGCTGGGGGTCACCACAGCATGAGGAACTGTAGGAAAAGGTCACAGTGCTAGCCAAAGCAAATCAGCCAACCACAGCCAAAGTAAACCTTTCTGTTCTTGAAGTTGATAACCTTGGGTATTTTGTCAAAATAATGGGAAGTTGGTAAACATCCAGGCGAGCTATTTCTGTTACTCATTAGAGCACCATTTATTTAACTGCTTGACAAGACTAAGATAAAGTAGGTAGCCCCTCCTTAATGGGATGCGACGCATGTTGTCCTTTAGCAATGACACTGATGGCGATGGTAAGATGCTTAGTTACGGGACTAAGATCTTAGGACAAAACAGTGGGAACGTTCACAAACGATTTCCGTTTCAAGGCTCAAAAACAGGACTAAGGAGGCAGCTCTGTGGGCAAGCGAGCCGTTCACTGTGCAAGCATGAGAACCAATTCAGACTCCTGGCACTCTGTAAAAGCTGGGCGCAACTGTACTCCCCCGGAGCCCCCGCATTTGCCTGGGACTCTAGCATCTGCTGGTAACCACAGCACACCTGTAACCCTAGCTCTAGGGAACGAGCAGAAAGAAGAAACTTGGGGTCTTCCTAGCCAGGAAATCTAGCCACAACTGTGAGCTCCATGCTCAGTGACAGGGTCTGTCTCAGAAAAAAAAAGAGAGACAGATTTCTGGTTTCTACATGGACTCCACCCCATGGTGCAAGCAAGCATACCTGTATATATGTGCACACACATGTATCCACATGCATATACCACTCACACATACCCACACACTAAAAACACAACCAAAGCTTGTTTGGCAAGTGGCAAGTTTACATACAGTCTGTGTGTGTGTGTGTGTGTGTGTGTGTGTGTATGTGTGTATGGGTGTATGGGTGTATGGGTGTATGTGTGTATGTGTCTGTATGTGTGTGTGTATGTGTGTGTGTATGTGTCTGTATGTGTCTGTATGTGTGTGTGTATGTGTGTCTGTGTATGTGTGTGTATGTGTGTCTGTGTATGTGTGTGTGTGTGTGTAGGATCGTGCTGATGCAGCCCGTGTACCTGTGGAGGAAGCCAGGCCAGTCCGGGGAGTCCTCGGTTGGGTCTGGTGGCTGGGGACGCTGAGAGTCCTGTTCCATTGCTCCAACATAGCAGGTTTAGATAAGAAGAGACAGCCCATGATTAAAGCTTTATTATAGAAAAATAGGGGGAAAGAAAAGAGATAGAAGAGTAAAGAGAGAAAGAAGAGATAGAGAGGTTAGAGCCGGCCATGTGAACAGAGAGTGAGGAGAGAGGGGGAGGGGGGCAAGAGACAAAAATGAGGACAAGAGAGCTTGGGCAAGAGAGAAGGAAGAGAGGAAGAGAGGAAGAGAGAGAGAGAGAGAGAGAAAGAGAGAGAGAGAGAGGGGAGGCACGCAGCCCCTTTTATAGTGGGCGGGGCTACCTGACTGTTGGCCAGGTATGGGGCGGGGCAAACCTGACTGCAGTCAGGTGACTGCGGGGGTGGAGTCCATCCAGAACACTAGGGGCCTGGGGCGTGGCCCTGCGTGCCTGATGGCCACAGGATCATGTCCAACATGCATGCATCTTAGTTTAGAGAGACTACTTTGCCTCAGTCTGCTATGCATACTTCTATGAGGTAGGGACTATCTAAGAATCCAGTGAGAAAAGCACCCATGTCCTTTCCGCCTGTCTGTGTGTCTGTCTGTCTGTCTGCCTGCCTGTCTGCTGGATCATATCCCATGTCTCTAAAGGATTGTGTGAACAATGGGAATTGAAGGAACAAGACTGAGGATCGCGAGGCAACTGTGGTACCGCCCTCCGTCCCCGCCCCTCTCCTTCCCCTCCCGCTCCTGGAGTGTGGGGAATTGCTGGGCAAGTCCTTTCTGCTGATACAGTCTCTTCACAAGCTTAGTCACCGCCCCACGGAGACATTTAAATTATCTTTCCCACGACTTGTCCCTACTGTCTTGAGGCTCACTTGTAGCTCTTCATTTATGTTGTATTAAATGTTTGGATTAATTAGGGATAAATGAATGCCTTTGCAAGGGCACCCACAGTGGAGAATACAGCCAGCAAGCGGGCAAACGTCTGAGGATTTTAACAGCAAGCTGTAAGGAGTTTCCCAGGCCACTGAGGCTAGTTTTGCCTTGAAAATTGAGAATACTGAAACTGGGAGGAAATTTTGGCTTCTTGAAAACCCGCAAAGCATGAGGAATGAATGCCGACTTGGGTTATCAGATTTTTCCATTGAAAGGCCAAGTCTTCAAATACCTGTCAGCTGAGCCCGTGAAAGCAGCCTGTTTAGAGCACACAGAGTTTATTCTGAGATCAGTAGCCCACTTGGAACTATGTATTGAGCACTTTCCTCCTGAGTTGGGTTCTGGGTAGACTATGGGGTACCTCATGGGTTTGAGGGTTCTTCAGGAAGTGAGTAGGGCAAACTCCGACGGAGTGTGACTGCGCAGAAGACAAAGAGAAATCAGGAGCCCACAAGAGAGAGGCAAACTCCAGCCTCTCAGAACTCTTTCTTTATCTGGCCACGATTCAGTCTCTCTCTCTCTCTCTCTCTCTCTCTCTCTCTCTCTCTCTCTCTCTCTCTCTCTGAGGCATCCATGCATTTTTCAATATAATATTCACCTCCATGTAAGCCCACTAGGAGAGTCTATGGAGTTATCGGTAGGCCTCCTGTGCTCATAAGTGTACCCAGTTGAAAGACGACACGGCAGATGAAGAGACAAGTGACTTTCTTGAGGTCCCTGGTGCTTTGAACTGAAAGGAGCCAGATTATCTGCAGGTAGCTAGAGCCTGCATTCTTGGGCATCACCATGTGCCGATTCTGGCTCCCAAGGCTACCCCTCGTCTACAGACAGGCTCTGTAGGGGACCTGTCTCCTGACATTCTCTGTTTTCTGTCCTGGCATCTCATGCCCTTGGTTCCATCTCCCAACCCATTTACCACCACCCCCCACTTCCCCTTCACAGATCTGTTACTTTCTGGAGGGTAAGCTTCACTGAAGAGGACCGTCTGAAGACAGGACCTGGGTGTGCGGCAAGGAGTCTGGGAGACCTTCTAAGGAGCTTTGCACTTGGGAGATACCTGCTTGGCCAGTGTGACTGCAATAGGTGAGGGTTGAGGGCCACTGTGAATATGGGCTGGATCTCCACAGATAGCATGACTCTAATCCTGGAACTTGGGAGTTGGCGACAGGAAGTTCACAAGTCCAAGGTCAACTTTCAGCTACATAAGAGGTGAAAGAACTTCTTGGGTGGCCCTCATCGTATCCATCAGTCAATCTAACACAAAACCCAATGGAAGAGCCACTTTCATCTCTTACCCAGAATCCAAAGGGTTCCACTCTCTTACGCTTTCTTCACTGTTATTCTTGATTGATAACATTCATTTCCAGCTGGAGGCACGTACCTTGTGCTCTTCACAATGCCTTTTCATATCAGAATCATCCCTAGAAACAAAAATGTAAGATGTTGATGGTCTCTTATTGCCTAATAATGTATTGTGCTGGATTGTTGACAGGACAAGATGGATGAACTGAGCTGGGACCAGTCACCTGCCGGGCGACTCTTATTCCATGAGAGGATAAGACATGAAATCCTGTAGCATTTGGATAGCTGGATTTTTAGTTTATGACTCATTAGTCAAGATGAATAGAATGTCTTGGTTATTGTGGAATAGAGTTTCGTTAAGGTTATCTTTTTTTTTTCTGTGATTTGTATTCTTTTAAAAAATCTTTTTAAAAAAACATTTACTTAATGTATGAGTGCTCTGCTGCATATACACCCTCCTGCCTGAAGAGGGCATCAGATCCCCCATAGGTGGTTGTGGGCTGACACGTGATTGCTGGGATTTGAACTCAGGACCTCTAGGAGAGCAGCCGGTGATCTTAACCACTGAGTCATCTTCCTAGCCCCTATGATTTGCATTCTTATAAAATCCATATACCATAAAAGTCGCCATTTTAAAACATATAGTTTACATATTTTCTATCCTAAGGCACACTCACATTGATTTTAGAGTATCCATCATGGGAATATCAATATGGACACAGTTCCTACGGGAGACAGGCAAGGTAGCTCTGGTTCTCTGAAAGTAGTAGATCATCTCAGGTTATTTGAGTTCAAGGGCCTCCTGAGATTAAGCCTAGTGCCATCACAGTGGGCCATTGTTCTTACCTTTCCTGCTCTGTGACAAAATGCCTGAGAGCAGCAACTTATTCAAGGAAGGCTCCCTATTTGGTGGGTAGTTCATTATGGTGAGAAAGATAGCAGTAGGAATGAGAAGTGACTGGTCCTGGAAGCTTGGAAGATAAAGACATCAAGGACCAGGTTTAGTATCCAAGTCTGCCCAAGGAGTAGAAACATATCAACTATTGTAACTGTTATTGTTACCGGCAATAAAGATTTCTCTCAAGCCTTAAGTGTACAGTTCTACCCAATGAACAAAATTAAACTCAAACTAGTAATGGCTTCTTGAGAACATAATGGCTCATGTTTGGACACTGTTGATTGTAAGGCACGGAGCTTTTCCATAATAAGAAGCACTTTGTGGGCTTCTGGCTTATGAAGCAGAGCACCAATTTGTTTTGTTTATAAGAGCGCGTAGGGGAAAGGGTGACACATCTTATTGACTCATTGCTGGCCCATCGCCCACCCCTGATTGTACTCGGGGCTGAGTGTAACCAGTATCCCTTTTCAGGCCAGGAGAGGGACACTGAGCAGCCCGCCACTTGTTCTGAGGGCGGAGACAGAAGTAATTTCTCACAACACATTCTCCACCACACCCCAGCCCCCAGAACACTACGAAATGCTGTTAGGATGCTAGGCTCTCTCTAAAATAAAGTAAATGCTCTTGAAGGAAAATAAACAGCCACTGGGAAAACTGAGTAACTAGGTTTAGCATTATCCAAATCCCAGTCCTCTGCAATTCGAGGGTCCCATATTTTTGTAATCTCTAAATCAACACAAGTAGCATTTCTTGCTTATAAGGTGATTCTGAGTCACTCGCCCTCACCAATCCTTCTATATAGGTAATGCATGCTCACGTACGTGGTGGACAGAAGTTATTCTTGGGTTAGATACCATCTACCCTGTGCTTGGACCCAGGTCAGGTTCTCTCAGTGACCTGGAACTTTGATTTGGCTAGACTGCCTGACCAGCAAGTCCCCAGAGGACCGTCTACTTTCATATCTCCAGAGCTAGTATTAATATATACATGTACTATGTCTGGAGGTTGCAAATACCAAGTTTGAAAAGTATTTATGCATATAAAATATATCTAATTTACAAATATCACATTGTCGTGATTGCTATCATTACCTCAGCCTAGGATTCCATTCACATAGAAGAGAATGACAGAGAATCGTTTTCCTTTGTCTCATCATGGACTACACACAAAAAAGACTTACTATGTGAGTATAGGAGTGAACATAAATACTTCTTATCTGCTGAGAAGTCAAGCTAAAATCCATAATCACTTTACTATCCTTTATGATCTCATTTTCTGCTTAATTTAGGAATGCATAGATCCTGTTCTCAAGTACTTAACAATTTACTATATTGAACTGTAAAAATGGTTGCACTGGAATTCTTATTTTATTGATAATGCAACATGAAATGAGTATATTCCAATTGCTTCTACTAGCACTTAGAACTAATTTCCCCCAAAATATTTTTCTTAAATTCAATACCTTTTCTTTCCCTCTGTTCAGATGTATTTTTCTTTTAGATCTTCAAAGTCAGTCATATTAATATGAGAATATTAATCCTCTAATCAATTCCAAATGCATCTTCCTCAATAGGCCTCCTGTCCTAAACATGCTCCCTCCCCCAGATTCCAGAAGCTAGACTGACAGCCGCAGAAGACTGGACTGGAAACAGAAATGTGATCTGCATCTACATACAGTCTTCTGCTCTGAGGGACAGGAGAAGAGAAGGAAGACAGATGTGCCTTTTGATGTCATCCAAAATGACACAGGAATCCCCTTCCTAGTCATCTTTCGGGGTGTCATTAGGCTCAATAGAGATGTGTGGAAGCATCATTAAGTCATCTCTCAGGGTCCCCAAACCCTATTAATTCTCTTGGGATCTAGATATATATACATACTAACTTCCCACTGGGCACCACAAATTCACTCATATTGTACAGAAGAGATCTCCTGTAAGCCTAGAGCTCCCAGATACACCTTTTCCTAACAGCCCAACCCTAACAGCACAGGTGTGACACAGTCTTTGTTCTCTGGGATGTTCTATAGCTTTCTATGGCAACTGTAACAAATTCCTCCAGACCTAGTGGCATACAGTGGCACAGATTTATAACTTATGGCTCTGGAGGTCAAAGCTTCCAAATAGGCCTTGTAAAGCTGAAGTCAAGTGTCCATGGGACAAAGTCCTTGCACGGGCTCTAGAGGAGACTCTGCTCCTTGTCTCTTCTCCTTTCCAGAGGCACCATAACTATCATTGTCAGTTGGGATGAACATATTCTTTTGTTTCGTTCTGTTTAAATTTGGGTTTTAAAGTTTTATTAAATGCATTTACTTTGCATTCCAATGTCAGTCCACCCTCTCTTCTCAGCACTCCTGCAAGCAGATCTCAACCCCCCCCCCCCATCCTTCTCTCCCTTCTCCTTTGGAAAAGGGAAGCCCCTTCTAGGTAGCACCATTTACTAGCCCCCAATATCACATCAAGTCACTGCAGGACTAGGAGAATCCTCTCCTACTGGTGTCCCTGTGGCAAACTGGATCCACAGACAGACAACAGATCCAGAGACAGGCCCCCTCTGGTTGTTGGGGGACCCACATGAAGACCAAGCTGCTCATTTGCTACACGTGTGCAGGGGGTCAAGGTGCAGCCTGTGCTCACTGTTTGGTTGGTGGTTCAGTCTCTGGGAGACTCTTAAGTTACAAAAAATTTCCCTCCTTATTATTTGGGCCTGTTGATTATAGGATGGTTATCCTGTACTTTATAGCTAATATCCACTTCAAAGTGAGCACATACTATGCATTTCCTTTGGGTCTGGAGTACCTCACTCAGGAAAATATTTCCTAGTTTCATGAAGGTTAGTGGACTCTGATGGTCTTTCTGTGGAGTCCATGTCCTCAATCCTTCTCCCTACTCTTCCCTAAGACTCCTAGAACTCCATCCAATGTTTAGCTGCGGGTCTCTGCATCTCTTTCCATTGGCTGCTGGGTGGAGCCTCTCAGAGGCCATTTATGCTAGGGTCCTGTCCGCAAGCATAACAGAGTATCATTAATAGAGTCAGGGATTGGTTCTTGCCCATGGGATGGATCTCAATTGGGGGGAGTCATTGGTTGAACATTCCCTCAGTCTCTGCTCTGTCTTTGTCCCTGTACATCTTGTAGGCAGGACACATTTTTGGTCTGTGGCTGGGTTGCTGCCTTATCCCTCCACTGGCAGTTCTGCCTGGCTACAGGAAGTGGCCACTTCAGAATCCATACCCCCCACTGCTAGGAATCTCAGCTAGAGTCTCTGCCACAACTCCCCTGGGGCATCCCTTCCAGGGTTCTGGCATGTCCTAGGGACTGCCACCTTCCTCCTGCTAATTTCTATTCTCTTGTATCTGTTCTCCCTACATCTGATCCCGCTGGCTCCACCCTGATCCCCTCTCTATTTCCTCTTCTACCCAGTTCCCTCCATCCATCCTCTTATGATATCCATTTTATTTTTCCTGAGAAAGTTTCAACCATCCTTGTTATTTGGGCCTGTTGATTACAGGATGGTTATCCTGTACTTTATAGCTAATATCCACTTCAAAGTGAGCACATACTATGCATTTCCTTTTGGGCCTGCAGTACCTCACTCAGGAAAATATTTTCTAGTTTCATCCATTTGCCTGCAAAATTCATGATGTCCTTGGTTTCAATAGCTGAGTAGTATTCCATTGCGTAAATGAATTGCATTTCCTTTATCCATTCCTCAGTTGAGGGACATCAAGGTTATTTCTAGTGCCTGGCTATTATGAATAAAGCAGCTATGAGCATACTTGAGTAAATATCTTTGTGAGATGGTAGAGCATCTTTTGGGTAAATATCCAAGAGTTATATAGCTGGATCTTGAGGTAGATCAATTCCCAATTTTCCGAGAAACTGTCATATTGATTTCCAGAGTGTCCTTCCTCATCTCCTTTGATGACTTTTGGTTGAAAGTCTATTTTGTGTGTGCGTGTGTGTGTGTGTGTGTGTGTGTGTGTATGTATGTTTCTCTTCTACTTGTTTTTATTTATTTCTTGTGTTGTCTTGAGGTCTGGAATGTAGTTACCCTCGTTGGCTTGGAGTTTTCCTTCTAGTATCCTCTAAAGGGCTGGGTTAGTGGAAACATATTATTTAAATTTGGTTTTGTCATAGACTATCTTTCTCCATCTATGGTTATTGAAAGTTTTGCTGGGCATAATAGTTTGGGCTGGCACTTGTGGTCTCTTAGGGTCTGCAAGACATCTGTCCAGTCTTTTCTAGCTTTTAGAGGCTCTCTTGAGAAGTTGTGAGTAATTCTGATAGGTCTGCCTTTATATGTTACTTGGCCCTTTCCCTTACAGCTTTTAATATTCTTTCTTTGTCCTATACATTTAGTGTTTTGATTATTATGTGGCGGGAGGATTTTCTGGTCTAATCCGTTGGGTGTTCTGTAAGCTTCTTAAGCATTTATAGCCATCTCTTTCTTTAGGTTAAGGAAATTTTCTTCTACGATTTTGGTGAAGATGTTCTCTTCACCAAAGATCTGGGAATCTTCTCCTTCATCTATTCCTATTATTCTTATATTAGGTCTTTTCATAGTGTCCCAAATTTTCTGGATGTTTTGTGTCCTGGACGTCATAGATTTTCATTGATTTCACCTATCATATCTTCTATGTCTGAGATTTTTCTACCTCTTGTATTCTGTGGGTGATACTTATGTCTGTAGTTCCTGTTCTCTTTCCGAGGTTTTCCATCTCCAGAATTGTTTCAGTTTGTGCTTTCTTTGTTGTATTTATTTCCATTTCTCAAGTCTTGGACAGTTTTATTCATATCCATCATCTGTTTCCTTGTATTTTCCTTATATTTCTTTATATTTATTTGCTTCCTTTGATTGCATTTTCTGTATTTCTTTAACAGATTTATTAATTTCCTCTTTAAAGGTCTCTATCATCTTTGTAAGATTGGATTTACGATCATCTTCCTGTGCTTCAGGTTTGTTAGGGTATCCAGGCTTACTGTAGCAGGATCTGGTTCTATTCTGCTGGTTTCTATTCAGTCGCCATATTGCCTTAGCTCTTGTTGATTGTGTTTTTACACTGTCATTTAGGCACCTGGTTTTTCCTGGTCTTGGCTGGATTATCCTGATGACAGCAGTGCTTCTCAGGAAGGCAAGGGGAGCCTTGGGCCAGATAATGGAGGTCAGGGGACCCGACTCTGCTGCCTATGCCTCAGACAGACCCCACTGACAAGAGGTTGGTGGGGCAAAGTTCCAATCTGATAATACATGGTGCATCTGCAGGCCTCCATGGCAAAGCAGGGAGCTCTTGGGGCTCCATAAGGTTCCTTGGAACTGAAAAGTGAGTCCAGAGTCAGACAATGGAGATCTGGGGACCACAGGCAACTCACCTCTGCTGGCTGTGCCCCAGACAGACCCAACTGGGAAGGAATTGCTGGGGCAGGATCCCATGGTGGTTATTCTTGGAGCCCAGCAGGCATTCATGGGGAAACAGGATGCTCTTAGGGGTTCTGCAATGCTCCTGTCAAGTCCAGTGCCAGACAATAGAGGTCAGGGGACTGTGCTCAACTTACCTCTGCCAGTTGTGCTCCAAGAGGACCTGCACAGAGCCTTATTGGGGTGTCATGCCACATGGTAGGAACTTGACATTGGCCAAGGCCAAGGGCTTTGGGCAGGAATCTGACATTAGGGCATAATAGGGAAGTAGGTTACTGCAGGAATTTTTATCCTAGGGTGGAATGCTCTGAGTGAACTTGACATTGGTCAGGGTGAACTTCCAGCCTTTGTTGAGCAGGGATTCCTGTGCTAGAGTGAAGGTGAAGTTCATTGTTCCTCCAGGTCTATGAATTCCTGAATTAAGCAGGTGACCCACCCAGCTGCCAGAGCAGTGGAGCCAAGAACTGCCAGACAACTTCCCCTGAACTCAGCCCGGAGTCTGGAGGTAGGGACTTACCCAAACTGTTAAATGATCTGACCTCCATTAAAGTTTCAGCCTCGATCGGTAAACTAGCATCCTAGCCCTCATTCTTTTCACTGCTTCTCCATCCATCCCTCAGCTTCTGTTCCAGTAACCTAGTTTGCAGGAGCTGCAGGCAGCTACAGAAAGTAACAAGGACCCAACAAGGAAAGGATTGGTGAAACAGGGTTCCAAGTTGGTTAGTCTTGGGGCCTCAAAGGCTTTGCTCTTAGGGTCCTGGAAGTCTCTTTGGGACCAAATGTGGAATGAAGACATTATAAAGAGGTACTTGTGCCCATCTCTTGACTCTCAGACTATGGAGGAATTGGAATTTCCCCAGGAATCTTATGATGGGAGAAGGGAAAAGATGAGTCCTGGTGCCAGTCAGTGGGGAGCTTGTCTCCAGGGAAGTGACTTCATAATAGTTGTGGTACGGTCAGATCATCTTGAGAAAGACACTAGACCTGAGATGATGAGTGGTGTGTGGACCTACACCTTGACCAGAACTGGTGTGTTATTCTCACATCTTGCCTCAATATGAAAGCTAAACCTCATATCAGAATCCTGAATATGAACTTGGGAGTTACTGGGTCTCAGTGATTCTCTTCCCATGTGGCTGCACGGAGTCCATCTCTTCTTGCTTTTCATTGTTAGTTGTTTCTCTCCTTGGCATACTGAGGATGGCCAGCAGAACCTATAATTGCTCAGGATAACTCTAATAACTCCAGGAACAGCAATCCCATGGCTTGGGAGGTGGGGTCACATTCTTCTAAGGATGCAGTCCTGTGAATCTGCTTACTGGTCTCCCAACTGTCTATCTTCTACTCCAGAACCATTATCAGCATCCACGTAGAATTGGCCAGAAGGCCTGCAACCAGGACAGCCAACACAATAATGAAATGTTCTGAATCTTTAAAAAAAATATCCCCTCAAAATATAGGCTCTAAAGCTTTGAGACTGGAGGCTTATCTGCTCCACTAACATGGTACCTCTAAAATAATAAAAGGTTCTTATAGAATTCTTTCATTTTCAATTTGGGAAGGAAGTGAACTTTTCAGATATGGGTAACATTTCTTTCCTATAAAATAGACTATGTGCCCTGCTTCCTGACATTCTCTTATATCAACTTAAAGTCCAGAGAAACTTAGAAGTTTTTTTTTTAAGACATTGTCCCACAAGGACACATGACCTTGCTGTCATTGCAATCATCCTTTATATTATTCATATTTAGTTCAACTCTTTGTTCTTTTAAAGCAATGAACCTTTAAAATTATTAGAGACAAGTTCATCAGATAATACTATTTTATCTCTCAGACCTATGTAAATAAGAATACTAAATGAACCTAGGGCAATTTTCACCTCTTATTTGACAAGTTAATTTGTTTAATATGAACTCTGTTCTTGTCGAGTCCTCCATATCTCAGGGGAAATATAATGTACTTGAGTTTCCATGGGCACATTAGAACACTATCCCTTTGAGACTCCGATGCTGTTTTTCATATGTGGATGGCTCTAACTGAAGCACAGGGATTACTTAAGCTAACACGTGTGGATTCAGCCTAATAGGAATGCAAACAGAACCTGAGTCCATCGCTCTGTTAATGCTTCTTTCCTGGTACATTCATCAGCCTCCATTACATCCCCTGCCTTAATAAACACACTGTATTATTTTATGACCTCTCTTCTGAGTGTTAATAGAATAAGGGAGTCATTATGGCCTCCATTACACAGAGTTATAATGGAATGAAGGATTTGCTGGAGTCCACATTTTTTCTACCCTCGTGTAGATAGATCTTCCAGCTAGACAAGCATCTATCCATCCTCCCTTGTTCAGTCAAACCTTTTTCTTGGTACTCTCAGTATTGCTTTATACTCTGAATTCTGTGTTTATTCATGTGTGTATATGCCTGTGAGTAGTTATGCCTACTTGTGTGCACTTGTATATGTTTTGAACTTGCAAACTAGCATCCTTTGAAAGGTGAGTGCCTTTTATATCAACATAAGACAATGAAAAATGAGGCAAGGCCATTGCTTTGCATAGCTTTGTAGACAAGGTAACAACTAAAGTCCCTTAGCTTGATTCGGGTGGTAATTTATGTAATCATACATACATATTTATTCTGACACACAGCACAATTTAATCTAATAGCTGATTGTGTGTGTGTGTGTGTTTCTGATATTGCTAGAGACATGTGAACACAAAGGCTTGATCTGCTAGTTCTATCACAACAGAATACCACAGACTGAAGCTACAAATATCTATTTTTCTCTTCATTCTCAATGCTGAAAGACCAAAAAAAAAGGGACCAGACTGGTAAGATTGTGTCTACTTTTTGGGTGGTAGAAGCAGTCACCCTTCTTCATTTCCACGTGATTTTTTCCTCCAAGTGTCTATGTCCCAATCTCTTACAATGAGAGTCAGATTGAGTGCAAGCGCATTTCAGTGACTCCGCTTTAACTTAATTATATATTTAAAGACTCTGTCTCCAAATGCAATCCCATTCAGAAGCTGTAGTGGTTTGAATGAGAACACCCCGCATAGGTTCAGATATTTGAGCAATTGGCCTGGTTGTTGTACTTGCATGTTTGGGGGGTAGTTTCAGGGAGTAAGTTCTTGTTGGAGGAAATATGTTGCTAGAAGGGGGCTTTGGGAGTTTAAAGACTCATACCACTTCCAATCCACTCTCTCTGCTTCATGATTGTGGTTCAGTTTCTGTTCCTGTTGCCATGACTGACACTTGTTGCTATGCTTCCCACCCGGATGACTTCTTGTCTCTCTGAACAAAAGAAACTGTTTCTTCCCTAAGTTGTTTTTGGCCATGATGTTTTGAAAATCATCTTTAGCTATTACTAATGCAGGGTTGTTGGGCATTGGAGATCTAACATGAATTCTGAGGTAGACATAGTTTAGCTCATGACAATGAGAATAGTACTTGTTTATCAAGGTGCTCATAGGTTTGAGATGCTTTTGGAAGGAAAAGTGAATTACATGAGCTGCATAGCGCAAACAGGTGGGTAGACAGTTCACTCTGCCTAAGAAGTGAGTGCCTATGGCTGTCATGTTCTCATAAAGGCAATTTTCAAAGAGATCAATTCAATATAGAATTATATGTGCTCTTGTTAGACATTGCAAGGAATGAAACTATACATAGGTTTAGAAGATAAAATATTTGAGATTCTGGGCTGATGAGATAGCTCAGCAGGTAAGAGTGCTTGTTGCTTTCACAGATGACCAAGGCTGAGGTCGGAGCGTCCACATGGTGACTCACAATCATTTATAACTCCACTGCATCAGTCACACACATGGAACCCAGACACACACATGGAAAATATATACATGAAATAAAAATATATACATGAAATATGAAATATATACATGAAATATAAAATGTATACATGAAATATGAAATATATACATGAAATATAAAATATATACATGAAATATAAATAAATCCTTTAAAAGAGAGCTTTGCGGTCCATGGTTTTGCTTTTAATAAATTTTTCTAATTATAATCTGGCAATATTATATAGAAAATTCCAGAAACAAGCAATTATTAAGTAAATTGCATCTTCAAGTACGGTGATGAGATCTGCCCAGGCTTTCCGCACTGCCTGGGCTTGGGTGTTCTTTTGTCTAGAATATTCACAGCTCTGTACATGGTTCAGATGTACTACTTAGTAGCTAAGGAAAGAAAAACCCATATACTAATGTCACTGCAGTACAATCAAGTGTGAGTGAGCATGTGTATGCATGTATTTATGTGTTAATTGTAAGGCAGTAAAAAATATTTTTGCTACTTTTATTGTTATACTTGAGACTTCAAATGTTATAATCATACTACCTGGCAAACAGTTCACATGAAAAAGTATTAAATAAATGGCTTAGATTATGTGTGGTATCAGGCATCTTTGTTGGGGGTTGGGGGCGAAATGTTTATGTTTATGTGAAACCTAACTTCACTGGCTGGTTTTGTGTGTCAACTTGACACGAGCTGAAGTTATCACAGAGAAGGGAGCCTCCCTTGAGGAAATGCCTCCATGAAATCCAGCATTCTCTCAATTAGTGATCAAGAGTGGGAGGGCCCATTGTGGGTGGTGCCATCCCTGGGCTGGTGGTCCTGGGTTCTGTAAGAAAGCAAGCTTGGCAAGCCAGGGGAAGCAATCCAGTAAGCAGCATCCCTCCGTGGCCTCTGCATCAGCTCCTGCCTCCAACTCCCTACCTTGTGTGAGTTCCTGTCCTTTGGTGATGAACAGCCATGTGGAAGTGTAAGTTGAATAGACCCTTTCCTTCCCAACTTGCTTCTTGATCATGATGTTTTGTGCAGGAATAGAAACCCTGAAGGTTTGAAGACAATAACCTTCATGGGGACCTTAAATGCAGCCTGTCAGGAGCAGCAGCTCTGACTGGTAGCTATCCACTAAGCAATGCAGAAGAAATGAACCCAGAGTGCTGAGTTTGAGTGCAGCTCTTAGGAGATAGCATTTTTAATCACAGGGGTAGGAGGGTTCATTATGGTGGTTGAACAGACAATATCCTCAAATGCTAGCACTGTGTTATTTTTGCGTAAATGCTCCTGGAAAGAAGCACACCTTATGCCAATTAGCACACCTTATGTAAGGCCGATTAATCGATTAGAACTTCAGTGATATGAGAGGGCCGGAATGTTAAAAGCTATGAGCCATGCTATCTAGAACCGTCCTTAGCACCCTGTTGAGTCATTCCTCGTCCTCTTTGGTCTGTGCACAAACATCTTCATGAGCATTAGGTAAATCTTCTGGAATGTACAAAAAGACTCCTAGTTTGAACCAACTAAAGGACTAAGAATGCTTTCAGACAGCATCTAAGGTCTGTAGCTCAGAGTTCCCCACTTTTCTGTGACCTGTCTATTGGATGTTTCTACCAATGTATTTACAAGTCATTTTGATTTATGATTTTTCTGTTCTGTTACTGTAAAACTTCAATCAAACCGTTAGTGTGTTGGAGCATGGGATGTAGTATAAGCTAAATCTGTGTTGCTGGAGTGTGGTGTCCATATTCCCCTCTAGGAAAAACTCCCTCTTATACCTCTTGAGATGAGAGCTGTGAAGTTTTCATTGACAGCTCTATGAAGAGAAGAGATGTGAATGAGAAATATAAAGGTGTTGCAGAACAAACCAGTAAAACAAAGGGTGGAGAACGAACATCTCCAGGCTACCAGAAGCCACTCCACATTCACTTATTTAACCATTACATTTCTCTACCAATTATGCAGTTCCAATTATTGGTAAGGCTTATTTTTTCCACTTCTAATCATCACTGAAAAGTTAATAAGTAGTAAGAAATTGAAGTGTCGGTGGACTGGTCTTAGAAGTTGCGTTAGCATCCTCAGGTTTGCACTCTGGGACTCAGTGCCCAGTGTCTGCCTGGTGGGTTGATGTGGATATTGACAGTCCCACCACCTCAGGTCCTAGCCCTGTGCCTCATAAATGGAAGGTCTTCAACCCATGTTGGTTGCACTTTCTTGGGGAACTGTGTTTCAGTTTAGCTTCCAATGAGTTGTGGAAGACTTAGCATGGCCCCTAATTAACGGTAGGAGAAGATTCTTGGAAAAAACTTGAGAGTCACTGGGAGGCATATCATCCTTTGTCTTCTCAACTCCTTCCTACCTCAAAATGTTTTTATGTGGCTTAAATGGGCTGGGTAAGGGCAGAGGTGGGAAATGAGCCCAGGTCTCACCAGGTAATTGCTTTCACCCCTGTGAACATAACTCATAAAATAGGGGTCAACTTGTAAATGGCTAACCACATAGACTGTTCCTGGTCCTAGCTATAGTGCTGTTGAACAGAGTGAGGCACTTGTAGCTTTGGAGGGCCGGGGTGGGGGTCTCATACTAAATTTTTGTCATTGATGACAAAGAGAAGACGGGGAGGTCAGAGTTCAAACCTAGTCATTGGATTTTTACCTGTGGTGAATCCCTGCACTATTTTAATTTTAAGCATGCAGAGTCTCCACAGCTCAGGGGTAGAGGCTAAAGGTTTCTACTGGAGAAGGGGAGAGAAAGGAAAATGATAAAAGCCCTCACAATGCAGCTATTTGATGGGCCAGGTTATCTCCCCTCCCCCCTTCAGGCACAGACATGTGGTGACCAATTTTTTTTTTCCTGGCGAAAGGTTTTTCTGTCTTTTAAAGGGAATGATAAACACTTTTTACAAAAGGGAGGAGGAGAAAAAAGGCACTTGTGTCCTTACCACAAAATAACAACACCGTAGATCATGCTAGCTGAAGGCTCCACATCTTATAAACACTACACACCGCATTACTCTGTGTGAGTTATTGTTTCATTGCAGCGAGCAGCAGGCTCCGAATATATTAATGATTCATGCTTGCCTTGGCAGAACATCATGTATACTAATCACAGGAAACTGAGCGTACAAGGGCACTTTAAATGCATTTGTCCAGTTAATAGTTTGACTTAATCTGATATTTCATTGGGTCACCGACCTTTTCATTGTAGGTAATGTACAGCGCAAAATGTATGGTTGACACCCTGATGAATCAAGGGAGAGTAGCTTCCTGGTTACTAAGCAACATGGGCTGCCTGTTCCTTACTGCTGCATAATTCCGTCCATTTCACCCTTGTGTGTTCTTTCCACTGATGAGCTCAAATGTAGCCCTGTGAGCATGTATGTACAGGTCCATGTGTCTTTGCAAGCACGAACGCGCATGCGTGTGTGTGTGTGTGTGTGTGTGTGTCTGTGTCTGTGTTGGGAGAGACTCTACAGACACTAAGTAGCTCATTTATGTTGCTTTTTTATAGGCATTGAGCAATACACTCCCATCATAAACAACTATGCCAGAGTTAATACTCAATAAACAGTGTGGTTTATAAGCAATTAGGGACCCGATCTCAGAATAAGACAGTTGAGCAGAATGAGAGCAGCCATCCCACAACAATGCTCAGGAAGAAGTGTGGCTTGTTAAAAGTGTCATAATTCTCATTGAAAAAACAATTAGCAGTTGGGTGAATTTTGGTCTGCCTAGCGCAGAGCTTCTTCATCAAATGTGAACGGAATCAAAGAGCCACCTCTCAGCTGTACACAATGGACGACGCCTGCCCAGAAAGCGCAGCTGAGAATAAAGAACAGAACCGATGTTTTTCTCCCGTCTGCTTACCAGTCTGAAAGTCCATTGGTGACATCAACAGGAGTTAAAATAAATGGCTTCTGCCAGCTTTTCAAAAGAAACCAGGCAGCTCCTCTATTTTGCATTGTCTTTGTATTTCCCAGTAACTTTGTAGGTTGATAAAACAACTACCACCACCACCACAACAACAACAACACCCTCCTGTAGCTCTTTAAATTTCTTTGTTTCACTTACAACACGCACATGCACACACACACACACACATACACACACACACACACACACTCACCCTTTGTGGGCACAAGGGCATCACTGCTTTGCATCCTGATTACTTTTGAGGCATCTTATCACAGGATTCCAGAGTTCAGCTCCAGTATCTTTCCCCAACGTAACTGGGCTTAATGGGGCTATTTTTGAATACCCTTTTAAATAATGTAAGCTTCCAGCCCTATGCTCAGGGACAGGAAGCAGGACAGTGCTGCTGTAGTTCCTCCCCAGGGCTTACCAGTCCAGGCAGGTTGATTTTCAACCTTGGTTCTTCAAGATGCTCTTCAAGAGCATCTTGGAATGTGTGTTGAGTAGGTGGACTCTATTAGACTCCTAAGGCCATACATTGGACTCTTTTATCCAGAAGTTGAATACAGTCCTATTTTAATAGGAAGAGAGTTGGGGAGGCAGCTCGGTTGGTACAATGCTTATCCACATGCACAAAGCCGGGGTCTGAATGCCAGCAATGCACAAAGCGAGCATGGTGGCACACACCCCACGATCCCGGCACTTGACATCCCTCCTTTAGCTTTTGCTTGCTGTAAACTTAAGAAACACACTCATCCAAAACCAAAAGCATGGTTGTTGTAGATCACCTTCCAGACCGCACAGAACGAACCCTTTCCAGAATACCAAAGCAACAGCTACTGCATGGTTAGCTGTTGCTAAGCTAGCCGGAATAGTAGATGGATTTCTGGGCAGGCTAGTTTTTATGCCAATCTGACGCAAGATGGAGTCGTTCCTGAAGATTAAACCTCTGTTGAGAGTCTATCCCCAGCAGGCTGGCCTGGGGGCAAGCCCATGGGGAGGTTTCTTAACTAGGGAACAGCATGGGAGGGTCTAGCCCAATGTGGACCATGCAGCTCCTAACAGGGGGTCTGGAAGTGCATAAGAAAGCAGGCTGAAGCAAGCCAAGAGGAGCAAATCTGTAAGCATCTCTCCTCTATGGTCTATTCAGTGCCTGTCTCAGGCGTCTGCCTTGAGCTCCTGTCCTGACTTCCCTTGCTGATAGACTGTGATGTTGGAAGTGTGAGTGAAATAAATCCTTCTCAAGTTGTTCTTTAAAAAAACCATGCTCTTTAAAAAAATATTTATTTATTTAATTACATCCCAAATGCTGGCCCCCTTTCAATCCCCTCTCACAAAGTTACTCCCTTTCCACCCATCCCTTCACCTCTAAGAGGGCAGTGTCCTGGCCCCAGCCTCCCAACATCCCACCACTCTGGTGCATCAAGTCTCCTATTACAGGAATAGAAACCACGACTAGCTGAGCATTTTGGTATAGGCCTTTAATCCTGGCACTCAGGAGGTAGAGCCAGGCAGATCTTCATGAGTTCAAGGCCAGCCAGGGCTACATAGAGAAATTGTGTGTGTGTGTGTGTGTGTGTGTGTGTGTGTATGTGAGAAAGAGAGAAAGAGAGAGAGACAGAGACAGAGACAGAGGCAGAGAGACACAGAGACACAGAGATAGAGACAGAGACAGAGAGACAGAAGAAAAACATTTTAACAACAAACCCTAAAACAGTTTTTCATGTTGAAGTTCTGTTGATGTCAGGGAATTGGATTTAACTGACACAGAGCTTAGGAGATAGAACAGGGCAATACTGGATTTTAAACTCTTACTTAGTAGTCAGGACCCCTCTTGCATAAAACACCATGAGAGTTATGCGGGTCTTGTATCTCCTCCTTGGAAACTCCTCTTTCTGCACAGCTCGCTTAGTCATGGCAGGCCGAAATTCTCATTCGGGTGCAGAGAAAGATTTATGGAAGTGAGAAGCACAGTAAATATTGACTGTGGCAACACAGAGGTCAATATTTACCTCAAGGGACAATAAATCCTGATATCCACCAAAACATAAAGTCAATATTTTGAGGGTGGCATCAGATGCATCCGAAATGTGCTTGCCAGAAGTAGCCGGAAATATTTTGCTACTGAGACTTTGTTCCTTCAGCTTTGTGGCTTGTGTTAATATTTAAAGGGTGGATTGTGAGGCTACGGAAGCAACGTTCCTATGTTCTGATCTTGAAAAGATCAAGAGTTTGCTGTCCATCTCAAACACATCTGCCTGTAAACGTTTATTTTGGAAAATGTATTTTTTAAAAAAAATATTGTCACCTTTCTCCCAAGTAAGTGACAAAAGGGGAAGTTGTTCACAGCCCTTCAGCCCTCTCAATTATTGCACACAAGTGTCTTAGGAGGGAAAATCAGGTTCACCGAGCTTTCTGGAACCCAGGCTATCAAAGCTTGTTCTATTTCCACAAATAGGAACATGCTTTTACTCTCTGGTTTTCCAACTACTTCCTGTAACTACAATGCCCGTCCTCTAATTAATCGTTAAGCAACTGGATAAAAAGCAACCTCAGAAAGATTGTTAAAGAGAATCCTTTCCCAGGTCCTATCTACTTTTCGTGTGTGAATTGAATACAGGTTACCCTTTTGCGAGGGGGGGGGGGGGCGCGTCTGTGTCCTGGGGTGTCTGTGTCCTGGGGTGTGAGGAAAGAGGACACTTCCGTTCTGAAACAGCAGTGAGGACCAATGTCTGTCCAGCTCTGCCCACATCTGTCTCTGCGGCAGCCTGCTGGTCCTGGGTGAAGGAGTTGTTTATCTGTCTGGGTAGTTGAGAGTGTTTTTAAGTTCTTTAGGAAGTAATCCTTGTGCTTCCTGTTCCAACATCCGAAAAGGCAAGCGGAGCTCTGAAAATATTCATGTCCAGCAGAGGTCACTGAAACTGCCTTCACCTTGAGAACAGGTCACGGGTGTAGTCTTGTTTTGTTTGTAGTACTAGGAAGTAGAGTATTGCTCATGTTAGCAAACTTCCAAGTCCACTGAACGTGTGAACGGAGAATAAAGGGAGGTTTTTCTTTTCTTTTATTAGATATTTAATTTACATTTCAAATGTTATCCCCTTTCCTTGGTTCCCCTCCAAAAAATCCCCTATCCCCTCCCCCCTCCCCCGTTCCCTAACCCACCCACTGCTGCTTCCCTGACCTAGCATTCCCCTACCCTGGGGCAATGAGCCTTCAAGGGTCCAAGGGCTTCTTCTCTCTTTGATGTTCAAGAAGGCTATCCTTTGCTACATATGTGGCTGGAGCCATGGGTCCCTCTACATGTACTCTTTGGTTGGTGGTTTAGTCCCTAGGAGCTCTGGGGGGTGCTGATTGGTTCCTTTTGTTGTTCTTCCTATGGGTCTGCAAACCTCTTCAGCTCCTTGGGTCCTTTCTCTAGCTCCCCCATCAGGAACCTTGTGCTCAGTTCAATGGTTGGCTGAGAGCGTCCCCCTCTGTATTTGTCAGGTACTGGCAGAGCCTCTCAGGAGACAGCTGTATCAGGCTCCTGTCAGCAAGCGCTTGTTGGCATCCACAATAGTGTCTGGGTTTGGTGACTGTATATGGGATGGATCCCCATCTCCAAATGGTCTTTCCTTCAGTCTCTGCTCCACATTTTGCCTCTAACCTCTGGTCCCTACAGGGAGATTGGGAATGAGCATCCAATCAAAGGAAGAGTTCAAGGATTGTTCCTCTGAAGTGCTCAGGTGGGTTCTACTCAGAAGAACTGCAAATACAGTTTGCACAAGGATTACGAGTCAGCACTTAGATTGTGATGCACAGCTCTCAGATTGGGCATGAAGGCCAAGTGGGGAAGTTACTGACAAGAATTGGGAAGATTAGGTTGGAAGCTGGGATTCAAGCCCAGGCCACCTGCTGGTTACATTCCTGGCTGTGTTCCAGGTGGCTTTCAATTACCTGTCTGTCCATCCATCAATCTGTCCATCCATCTAAATCTATCTATCTATCTATCTATCTATCTATCTATCTATCTATCATCTATCTATCTATCTATTGATCTATATCTATCTATCTATCATATATCATCTATCTATCTATCTATCTATCTATCTATCTATCTATCTATCTATCTTTACTTAATTATATGGTCCATAATCATGATCATCACCCAGTCTTCCCATGCCTGCTCACCCTCCTCCATGACACCCCCACCACCACAACACTCCCCAACTTCTGCCAAAAATAATAAATAAATAAAACAACAAAGTAAGACCATTTTGTGCTGTCCATATACTCACTGAAGCATGGTCAGAATCCAGTGACCAGCTCTCTGCTCAGGGAGGATATGTCTTTCTCTACCTTTATCTATGCCCAAAGCCATCAACTGAGGAGAGCCATGGGGTTGCTAGTGAGGGGTGGGGCCAGCTTTCCCATGGTTCTCTTCTTCCTTTCCTTCTTACTTAATCTCTGTGCTTAACCATGCTGGGGAAGATAACCAGTTGGAGGGCTTCTTGGTTTTTGTTCACTTCAAACTTAAGGTTAACCTGAGGCCTCTCTTTTGTGCTTGAGTTCTTTGAAATTGTCCTGTGTAAGGCAAAAGGTACATGGAGAATTCAATAGTTGAGTTCTCTGATTCCTGGTATCCTACTGGGAAATGTCACCAACCAATGAGATTTTCACAAAGGTTGTATGGGGGGGAGGGTTCTTGGTGAAGCAATAGATCAACAAGGTAAATAGAAGAATGTGTCAACAGGTCTAATTCAAGAGACAAAAGAAACTTTACTTTTAGTCAGATCTCTTCTCCATCTTTATTTCTCCTGAGTAATATTTGCCTTCTAACCAGGAGTCCTCTCCTTATCTTCTTGCAAAAGTGGTGGTACTCCCATAATTTTGTAATGATTTTTGAGAGTCCTTCCTTCTCCCTATTAAAAATTAAATTGCATTTATTTGTTTGGTTTTACATGTGTATATGTTCTCGAGCCATGGTGTGCATGTGGAGGATGGAGGATAATTTGTAAGAATTTGGTTTTTTTCTAACCATGTGGATCCCGGGAATTGAACTCCGGGAGTCAGGCTTGGCATCAACCGCCTGTTTTGTTTCTGCTGTCTTGCTGGCCTGCCTCTGGGACCCAAAGTCATTATCATCAGTTCATATTTGTGAATGAACTTTGGAGGATACTGACCGTTGAACAGACTTTTTGCCTGGTGCTTTGTTGAGCCCCCAAAGATGAGTGTCCCCATTATCTCTGTGATCTGTGGGTATCTTTCCCCACACGAAATGTGTGGCATGGTTGTCTTCAGGTCTCTGGCTGGCTTCCTTATTCCTTATCTTCTGAATGGTATTCCATATCAAATCTGGGCTATGCCAGTCACTTATTTGTATTTATTTATTTATTTATTTATTATTTATTTATTTATTATTGACTTTCTGTGTTTTTAAGACAAGGTCTCTTTCCATAGCCCAGGCTGTGCAAAAATTTCCTATGTAGTTCAGGTTGTCCTTGAATCAACAGTGATCCTCCTGCATTACCCTCTACTGTTCCATTACAAACTCTTACAATGGTTAAGATGCTAAATTTTATTTTCTATCTTTCAAAATTATAATCAAGATAAAAAGTTTCCTTTCTCTCCCCCACAAAGCATATCCCAGCTTTCAAATGTCAGCTCTAGTCCTGGCTATCGCCTTAAGTCACGTATCTTGTCTCTCCTCTCTGAACTCATGGTATTCCTCCATCTAGACCTCCTATGCATCCCTGCTCTGGTTTCTTCACTGTTTGATATGGGCTCACAGTAGATATTAAGATGTCCTTAAAGTGGGTATCGTGTTCCTCACTATCAGCAATCTGCCAAGTCAATATACATGTTAGGCAATGTTTTCACACAGTAATCTTTCAGAAACCAGATCAGATGGATGGCAATCGGCCTTTAAGATCATCGTAGACAGAGCAAATTTTCATCTGTCCATGATGTCAGGATTATCATCTTTCCTCCGTCCATCATTTTACTACCAAGATGCTCTTGAACCAAGCCTGTCCCTTTACGTATTCCATAATCTGTGATGGTTAGTTTAAGCAGCCAGCCTAACACAACCTAGAATCGCCTAGAAGCTTGATGACTTTTTTCAGTTCATGAATTATCAGTGTCAAGCTGCAGCTGGTCATGTCTGTGGGAGACTGTCTTGACTGTTAATTGATTTGTGAAGGCTGTGGGAGGCACCCCACTGGTGCTTTGGACCCTGAACTGTATAAAAGAAGAGAGGGTTAGCTTAGCATTGAGTGAGCAAGAAGCCACCGTGTGCATTCATGGCTGTGGACGTGGTGTGATGAGGTCCTGCCTCTGAGACTTCTCTGATGGTGTGACCAGCAGTTTCAGGCTTCCCACACCCTTGGCTTCCCTGAATCAGTAAACTCTAAACTGGAATTATAAGCCCACTAAACCCTCCCTTCCCTGAGCTGGCTTTTGTTAGAGAATTTTATCACAGTAGTAGAAATGAAACAACAACTCTAAGTTTCTTTTACATCTGCCCATAATATTTTAATGTTTACAATTTAGTACTAGTGTTGTGTAGGCACATTGTAAGGGTGGGCACATGTGTCACAGCCTGAGTGTGGAGATGGTTTTCTCGTACCCTTGCCTGGCTTCCAGGAAGTGACCTCAGTTTATCTGGCTTGTGAAAAAGCACCTTTACTATCTTATGAGTCTTACTTTTTAATCTATAAATATTTGAACACATCTACAAAAGCACTCATTTATGAAGCATTTATTTGAACTTTGGAACCTTTGACCTCAGTGAACCTAATCTACTCTTTTCCTATTGTCTATTATTCTCCTGTCTACCTTTTATTCTAGAAAAAAAAAATGTTACTTCCAGGAAAGAGACACTGACATTTCTGACCAAGAGACCTTTAATAATTTATGTGCAAATATTCCAATATTGTTAAACTCAAAAAGCAGAAATTTTCATGATAGGCCTATAACTAACTCTTCAATGAGATGGATCATTTATTATTTATTTCATTATTTTGAGAGACTGAAAGGGCCCAGTGTCACAGCATGAATATATGCATATTTAATATTTTTTAGCTCACATGCATTAAAGATGGCTATTTACTCTGAAGAGTAAATTGGATGATGTAGGAGCTGATTCAGAGAAAAATAACATTCTTTTTGAGTTACAAAGAAGACAAATTTTACAAGCTCTTGAAAACTGGGGAGGTGGTTAATGAGGGTTTCAGGGTATGTTTATCGCCATTGAGCTGATGACAGACGACTCCTTCCTTGTAAGTTTTACTGGTCATTTTCCATAATCTAGAGGTTAGAAGTTTTGGGTTGACAATATAGTCAATATCAGATAACAGTGGTAAACATTACAGCTGCAGGCTAGAACCCAGCCAAACACAATAGAAAAAAAATAATTCATCAACATTTAGCTCATGTTTGCAGTTAATCAGCTCTCTGATTTACATTGTTATAAAGTGTGAGGATTAGTGGGGTGTGTTGATACCCCTTGAGGAGATGAAGACTTTATATTGTTAGTATTGTCTTTAACACTAAGGGTTCAAGACTTCAGTTGTAGCCATGTTCCTGGGCATTGATGCACTAACAGACCATACCAGTACACATCCTGAAGAAGACAAAATGATAAGTCCACTGATGAAGGGTTTGTATAAACCACAATGCGAAAAGCAATACAGGAGAGACAGAACTCTTTATTGAGAGTAAAGAAAGTTGATATGAACATTGGCTTATGAATGTCCAATAATTTCATTGGGGACATGCAACAGCAGGATGAGCTATTAGGAAACTGTCAATGCAGAAGATGTGGTAGATGTGGATGGTAAGTGTCAGAAGCCTGGAAGCTGGATTCTTCCAGCTGTTGGGTGTCTTGGGGACTATCTACTGATGTCCTACACATCTCTTTATATTGCTCTGACAACTCGGGATTTCTTCTTCTATGGCTTCAGTCAACCGGAAAGGTCAGAAGACTTATAAAACAAAAGCTTCTTTCTAATGACCACTTTTCATCCCTATAAACAAAATCAGAGCTGAGTATTGTGATGCATGCCTTTTCCCCCAGCATTTGGGAAGCAGAGGTACATGGGTCTCTTGTGAGTTAAGGCCAGCCTGGTCTACATAGGAAGTTCCAGGATATCTAGGGCTGCATAGAGAGACACCATCTCAAAACAAATCAAAATAAAATAAAATAAAAGCCGAACTAACACTTCTGTTCTTTTTTTTTCAGTTTACCAAATTCTTCTCTTGTCCTGGAGACCCTAACCTTGTCCTTGTACCTACAGTGTTGCTGAAGCTCCCGTGTATTTATTAACCACTACCTGGTAACTCTCAGGTTTATCTTACCACTTTTATTTAAAAATATAAATTCCTTCATTTATTGTAGACTGGGAGACAGCAGTGTTCCTTTTGGTCTTTAAGTTTCTTCAGTTGTTCATGGCAGACTAGACAGTGATAACCAAAGATGTCATAGGTCCATGCCCCACCAGCCACTGCTTTTATGTAGAAACTCAGTGACAAATGTCCACAATCCATCTCTTCATCTCAGATTTGCCACAAAATTTGTTGGACTGGCTGATTTCATCTGTCTAAACTATTTGTATAGGTAAACACCATAGCTGGCCAACTTTCTCAAGGCATTTAGTTATGTTGCTATGACCTGAGCCTGGAGAGGAGTCTGCTTAGGATTTTAGATTCACCCCATTTCTAATTTAAATAATTTTATTATTCATGTTAGCCTATTTCCTAGCTGAAGTAAACTGGGTCACAAATCCATTGCAAATGACAAGCTTCCCTTGCCTCTCATGTTTAAATGGTCACCTGATGTTTATGTCTGATATAATATTAACACATCTATATATTGGCTATACATTGGTACAGTAGAACCATGATGCGGTAACATTTAAGAAAAGAACAGGTATTATTATTACAATAAGGTCTCTAGGATTTTAGGAAGAGGAGACTGGGCACCACATAAGAAGCAATTGACAGTGTGCTTGGTGGATTAAATACCCAATAGGTGTTTGTCATTGATATCACATTCTTATGTGTTTTATCAAGTTGGTCCCAGTTATAAGCTCTGCTTTGCAGTCTCCACCTGAACTAGGAGAGGATGGGTTAGTGAAAGGACTCACTTCAACATCAGTCTGACTTGAATGTGATACTGACATCATCAGCATTGTGATCTTGAGAAAGCCATAAATCCTTGTCACTGTGCCTCAATTTTCCAACCTGTAGATTCTGAGAGTAGCTAACCTCTTCACAGAACACTTGGATGAAATTTTTAAAAAAATATTTATCTATTTTATGTATATGAGTATACTGTAGTTGTCTCCAGATGCACCAGAAAAGGGTGTCAGATCACATTACAGGTGGTTGTGAGCCACCATGTGGTTGCTGGGAATTGAGCTCAAGACCTTTGGAAGAGCAGTCAGTGCTCTTAACCACTGAGCCATCTCACCAGTCCCACTTGGATGATTAAATGGATACATTATGTGAAGCATTTTTTGTAAAGTTGTTAGCTTCTGTAAGTATTCATCATACTTTAGATTCTGTCTTCAAAATAAGGATGGAAATCTAGTTGAGCATTTTAAGAGTCAGGGTTTTTTTTTTTGCCCTGAGGAAAAAGAAAATGGGCTTATTGTGAGTCTTTCCTAACTACACATTGTTTATATAATTACATCAATTGAAATATATCGAAAATATGTACAAAATTCTTTGGATATACAATGGTGGATTTCTAAAACAGGTATTTTAGTCAATACGCTTGCCTTTAAATACTTTGCCAGTTAGCCACACACATAATGAGAAGAAAAAGCACAGGCAAGGAGGAAGAGGGGGAAAATGGCTGGGCATGCATTGCTGTGTCAGCACACAAATGCAGAATTAATAAAGGCTCCAGACAGAGGGATTTCTGTTTGTTTACTTGCTTTGTTTTTATCATATAGAGTTTTATTTCTCATTTTTTTTTTCTGTTTTTCAGATAGTAATTGGAGGATCAATTGATAACCTTTAAAGTCTTCAGGATTTCAAAGCTAGGATACACTATCCAAGCTAAGCAGAAAGAGATGTTTTAGGACTGAATGGTTTTCAAAGACCTTTTATCAGAAAAAATTCAGACATAGTCAAAGTCTGAGGTTTCTCTTGTCTCCATCCTCTATCCCATGCAGCAGTCCTAGAGGCGTGTGCTGTGGTCTCTGAACTTACATAGACTGCAGGGATCTGACTTCCACTCTTCGTGTTTGTTTGACAAGCACTTTATCCAGTGAGTCATTTATCCAACCCATAGTTTGTTTAAATAAATAAATATCGATGGATCTCCAGAGAATGCACCTCCTGGGTACCCAGACCCAGAACTCCTGGGCAGGTTGGCTGCCAGCAGTCCAGTGTCTTGCAGCTTTATTACAGATAGACCCACGGTGGCCAACCTAGGATGCTTAGCTGCTAAGACTAGGAAAAGGAATGATCCTCCAGAATAGCTGCAATTCTCTTGTCTTTTTAAAGAGAACCATGCTGGTACAATAACTCCACAAAAACTTAGTTTTGTACTACAATCTAATACCAAACCCACAGCTGACCTTCCCCCAGTAGTAGATTTGAAGTTGACAGTTGGAACTTTTTGATAGGACATGATATCAACTTGGAGAATAAGAACTAGGATTCAGAGAGAGCTAAACAGACAGACAGATAGACAGACAGGCAGGCAGGCAGGCAGGAAGACAGGCAGGCAAACAGACACATGCAGAGAGAAAGAAAGAGAGACAGACAGAGAGAGGGAGAGGGAGAGAAAGAGAGAGAGGGAGAGACAGAGAGAGGGGGGAACTGTATCACAAATAGTAAGAGTGTATTAGCAAAATATTTCATTTACAGGTAAGTGTACTGGAATGAGAATTATAAGGCGAGAAGTTTCAAGTTGGTCTTTCTGTCCTTGATATTCTGTATCTTGTCTTAGCAAAGAATACTCTAATTTGATATTTTTGAAATTGTAGAAACACACAGTCTTTATTCTAGCACCTTGGTTTTATAAAAGAAAATCAATTATTCTTTCATTAGCTCTTTAGTTGACACTGTGTGCAGTGGCTTGAATAGGAATGGCCCTTTAGACCCATATCAGATTTGGATGTTTGGTCTTTAGGGAGTGGGGATGACTTGACATGGCTTAGGAGGTGTGGCCATGTTGAAGTAGGTGTGGCCTTGTTGGAGGAAGTGTGTCCCTGTGGTGTTGGCTTTTAATGCTCAAGCCCAGTTGTCTCTTTCTCTTCCTGTTGCCTGTTGATCCAGATGTAGAACATTCACCTACTTCTGCACTGTGTCTGCCAGCAAGTAGCCATACTTTTCACCATTCTGATAATACACTAAACCGCTGCAACTGTAAACCTCCTAGTTAAATGCTTTCTTTTATAAGAGTTGTCAAGGTCCTGGTGTCTCTTCACAGCAACAGGACAATGACTAAGACATCATGGTAAAAAAAAATATGGCTCCCATAGGCATGATGACAACATTCGTCTGACTAATGCACATGCCTATTCTTCTGTTTCCGGTTTTTTTTTTTTTTTTTTGCCTTCTTTTTGTCTCGAGACAGTTTTATATCTCTCAGTCTGACCTAAAACTTGCTAAGTAATGGAGGGCAGCCTTGAAATCCTGACCCTCATACCTTTACCTCCTAAATGCTGATGTTGCATCTGCCACCACACATATCTCCTCTTTCCTTTCATTCACCTGGAATATGAATTACATAAGTGATTAAAGTACAAGCACTGGGATTTAGTTTTTAGGGGCTACATCATTTACTTTTCTCCTCGCTGTCATGGAATACCTGCCAAGATGCAACTTAAAGGAAGGGCTTATTTGCACCACATCTTGAGAGTATAGACCATAACAGAGAGGAGGCAGGACCATAACAAAGCGGTCACGTGGCATCTACAGTCAGGAAGCAGAGCAAGTTTAATGTTAGAGCTCACCTTTCTTCCCCCATCTCCCCTACTATTCAGTCAGGAATGTCAGCCCACCAGACAGAGCAGCCCCCATTCATGGTGGACCTTTCCTCTTTACTTACAGCTCTGGAAACACTCTCACAGATACAGTCAGAAGTGGGTCTCCTTGGTGACTCTCAAGCCAATCAAGCTGATAATAAAGATTAACCACTACGGAGTTTGCACTAAAGATGAATATGGGGAATGATGAATTAGGGCCAAAGGTTCAGTGTTCACTTTCCTTTTAGGTTTTCTTACAAGTTATGACATCTTAGAATATTTTTAGGTCAAAAGGAAAGGAAGCCCAAAGTCATAGAAGTCAATGCTAATGATTTATGATTTAAAGAGATTGCCTTATAGTATTTTACTGTACTACCCAAAATGAAGGAGTTACTGTAGCAGTTTGCTAAGGCCTCTTAAGACCTAGATGACTTATAGTAGTGTATACCCAGTTCTTCACAGTTCTGCAGTCTAGCCATCAGAATCTAAGATATCTGTAGGATATTGCTCTGTCTGCAGACTCTGGAGAAGACACCTTCTTTGTTTTTGTTTTTTTTTCCAGTTTCTAGTGACCCAAAAAACTTGTTGGCCTGTTGCTATGATTCTGATCTCTATCATATGTCTCTCATATGTTTTTCTTCCATGCATGCCCATGTTTTTCTGTGTCCCAGGCATTGGATTTCAGGCCCACTCTTAGGCACACGCCTAGTCAGCTCAACAAGTTCATGCTCACTAGCATCTTTTGTAAAGACCGTACTGTCAAGTAAGACCACATTCCGAGGGTCCACAGATGCGTGAATGCAGTGAGGGGCACTACTCACCATTGCTTTAGATGGGAAGCTATGAATGTCAAGACGCACAGCACACACTTATGCTAAGTTTGTTTCAAATGAGCATTCTGGTCTGTTTCATCAAAGGAAGGATGTGATTTCGTAGTTCAGAGTAAAGCCTATATCTGAGTATTTTCAAAGTCTTCCTGATTATCTTAATTCAACTCAAGGGTTGACAGTCACTGAGTCATATGAGTTGGAGTGTGGGGCATGGTTCAGTTGAGTTTGAAAATTTAAAACTTTCTCCTATATGCTTGTACTGAGTTTAAGCTGTGAAGCACTACCAGCCTGCCTCTCAGAAACCTATGTGATTTCTCCAAAAAGAAGGCTCGAATTTGAAGGCTGATATTGACTCTGCCTTCATCATCAAGGGGTAAGAGATGAGAGCTGCTATATGGCTTGTCCATCTCCAAAGGAGATTTCTGACTCGGTAAGTCTGAAACAGACACCCACTAGCCTACGTTACTCTCACTGTAAACTCTCAGTACAAGAGTTTACAGTGAGAGTTGGTGCTTCTAAAGCTTTAGGCTTCCATAAACTGAGCTTCTGTCCATTTCGTTCATTCATCTCCCTACCTTTTTTATGGCATGGAATAATAAACCCAAACCAATTAGAGCACCCAAAAATTATAAGTGGCGAAAAATAAATAAAAATAATGGTTGAAGAACAGTTTGTTTTTCTTCAGGCTCATTTGCACATGATGGGATCGTCAAACTCAAGAGCCTTAATAAAAATAATTCTCAAAATTTTCATTAATACCTTCTTGGCAAGCAGTAAATATTGTGGTTACAATTCGATACAGCAGGGACATATTTTGGAATGACAACATTCTCTGTCCTGAACATCTAAAAAGCAAAAACAAAATGTTGAGCATATGAAGGGGGAAAAACAACCTCTTAAGACATTTAAAAAATGTCCTTTCACATATCAAACTTATGACTAATCTCATTATTTAGACATGTGTTGATATTGTCAGAAATTATGACTACCTAAGGAATGCGTGGATTTACTTATCCTTAGTAAAATAGGTTTAATCTATTTTAGCTTGGCTTATCTCTAATGTCAAAGGTAAGGGCAGAGAGAAGGAGTATGTTCTTTATAGTGTTGTGTGGTGGTTCTTTTCAACATGACTGAACTTGACTTAATATAGTTAGGATTTATTTTGTTTTTTACAATTTGCATGTGTGTGTGTGAATGCACTTGTGTCTTTAGGTGCCTCTACAGGTCAAAAGAAGGTGTTGGATCCATCCCATGGAGCTAGAGTTGCAGGCCGTTGTGAGATGCCTAATGTGGGTGCAGGGAACTCAAGTCTGATCCTCTACAAGAGTAGCCACTGCTCTTAACTTACGTGCCATGATCTCTTTAGTCTCACCTTTATCTAATTTAGATCAAAGAAAGGAAAATCCAGGCTCTATTGATGTCTAAAAACAGAAACTAAACTTCAGTGTTGCGTTAGTCCTCAATCAAAATTTGTTTTCAGATTTCGTGTTCATCTGGCCACATCCTCCTACAAATAGATCATGAGGTTCTTGAAGCTGTTGTAATTCCTCCCAAGACTGTGATAGCTGATGTTGTCAAGGGATAAAGGAAAACATTCCTGTGCAAGGTCATGGGATGAATCTGAAGAAATTTGGATTCTGTCACAGAAACTTTGTATAGCAACTGGTTAAAAAAAACTGGCTGTTGGGCTTCACAACACTGGAGAAACATAGACGAATCTTTATTTTTAATTTCAAGCAGTCTGCTCTGCATCCACAGCTGTGTCTATTTTCTTTATAGTTTGGAGGCTTACTGCCCATTTGTAGTCTTCTTACATTTCTGTCTTGATGACTTCAGTTTTGCCTACTGTTCTCACTGCCGTAAAACCCCATCCTCAGGAATAAAAAATAAAACACTAAAGCCACTAAAAATAAAACGCCTTTTTTACTTCTTCCACCTGGGATTTCTTCAGCTGGATCTGGCACACTGAGTATCATTCCCTTCTGGAAGGTTCTTCTGCCTTCATGGCCCTGTGACGTACCATCTGGAAGCTGTGAAGCACTGTAGTCCTACCAGCCTGCCTCTCAGAAACCTATGAGATTTCTCCAAACAGAAGGCTCAAATTTTAAGGCTGATATTAACTCTGCCTTCTTCGTCATCAAGGGGTAAGAGATAAGAGCTAAGATATGGCTCTTAATAAGATAAGAGGTAAGATATGTCTTGTCCATCTCCAAAGGAGATTTCTGACTTGCTAAGTCTGAAACAGACACCCACTAGACTAGTAGTTCTCAACCTGTGGGTTATGACCTTTTTCACAAGGGAATGCCTAAGACTTTCAGAAAACACAGATATTTACATTTCCATTCATAATGGTGGCAAAATTATAGCTATGCAGAAGCAATAAACATAATTTTATGCTTGGGGGTCATCACAACATGAGGAAATGTATCAAAGGATGGCAGCATTAGGAATGTTGAAAATTTCTCCATTAGGCAGTCCTTAGTCATTCACACTCCTTCCTTCCTATCTCTGAGACAGCTCAGAGGAAGAACTATTTTATCTATTCCAGTGTTCAGTGATATTCAGAGGGAGAGGCTAAGGAAAGACAGATGAACAATTTGTTCAAGTTTGCCTAACAACTGAAAAACAGTTTGAAGAACTCTGAGTCTTCATCAATAAGACCAGGCAAGAAGCAGACTGGACTTATATTGTCATTTAGTTCCTACAGCCAATCCAAGGATTTGGTTTTCTGCCTCCTCTGCATTTAGGTTTGGAGAAAATACCCTTGAAACAGTATATCGAGAACCAGGGAACACAGCAGATTTGGAGTTCAAATGATAAGAAAAATAATGTCACCCAAGGGTGTCGGAGAGAGTAGCTTTGCTTGTCAGAGAGTAGTTTCTTCTTCTTTTCTATTTTTCCATTTGTAGCCCTGGGGTTCTTATAGCCCTCGAAGCAGCTTTGTTTGCATTTGTCTTAGACCTGATTACTCAAGCAACCAGAGAAGGATCTTAAGTCCTCATCTACATTGCAAAGGGTAAGCGGAAACAGAGCCCTGGTCTCTCTGGTGCTCATGACTTATCAGCATTGTTCACGGACAGCAGAGGATGCTACTGAGCTGAGCCACTCTGTGCTGCTGTCCCCTCCCTGCCAGGCCATTCAAGCAGATCAGCTCTGATTCTAGCAGACCAGGCAGGCGAATTCTTACCAGTTCAGAGGCTACCATTAACCCCCATCTTCCAGCACCAATTTGAATGTTCCATTGCTAGAGACATCTGAGAGGCTAACCACCACATTGGCTGCTCTTCCAGAGGTTGGTCCTAAGTTCAATTCCCAGCAACCATAGTGGCTTTCAACCCTCTATTCTAGGATCCAATACCCTCTTCTCTCTCTCTCTCTCTCTCTCTCTCTCTCTCTCTCTCTCTCTCTCTCTCTCTCTCTCTGTGTGTGTGTGTGTGTGTGTGTGTATTCCTGTCTACTCTCTGCTTCCTCACTGGGTACAGGGCCACCAGCTAGCTCACATGCCTGTCCCATAACCACAGACTATATTCTTTTTTTCTTTTATTAGTGTGATTTTTTAAAAATTTAAATGATTTTATTTATTTACATTCCAGCCATTGCTTCCCTCAGTCCCCCTCCCTGTGTTTCTCATCCCATCCCCCCCCATTGCCTCTGGAATGGTGCTGCCTCCCCTTCCCTGGGACCTCAAGGCTCTCAAGGATTAAGCCTATCTTCTCCAACTGAGGTCAGACCTGGTAGACCTTTGCTACTTATGTGCTAGGGGCCACAGACCAACCCATGTATGCTACTGGTTGATGGCTCAGTCTCTGGGAGCTCCCTGGGGTCTGGGCTGGTTGAGACTGCTGGTCTTCCTATGGCGTTGTCATCCCTTTCAGGTCTTTCAATCTTCCCCTAATTCAACCATAGGTGTCCCCAACTTCACTCCAATGGTTGGGTGTAAGTATCTGCTTCTGTCTCAGCTGTTGGTAGGGCACTCAGAGGACATCCATGTAACCCTTCTTTCTGTAAGCATACCACAACAACCTGCCTGTCAGCGTACCAATACCATATGGTTTTTAATCACTATTGCTTTGTAGTATATCTTGAGGTCAAAGATGGTGATTTCCCTGGAATTTCTTTTATTGTTGAGAATTGTTTTTTGGCCATCCTTGATTTTTTGTTTTTCCATATGAAGTTGAGTATTGCTCTTTCCCTATCTGTGAAGAATTGTGTTGGAATTCTGATGGGGATTGCATTGAATCTATAGATTGCTTTTGGTAAGAAGGCCCTTTTTACTATGTTAATACTACTTATCCACGAGCATGGAAGATCTCTCCATCTTCTGAGGTTCTTTGATTTCTTTTTCAGAAATTTGAAGTTCTTGTCACACAGATCTTTCACTTCCTTAGTAAGAATTAAACCAAGATATTTTGTACTATTTGTGGTTATTGCTAAGGGTGTTGTTTCCCTAATTTCTTTCTCAGCCTGTTTATCATTTATATTAAGGAAGGATACTGGTTTGTTTGGGTTAATTTTATATCCTGCCACATTGCTGAAGTTGTTTGTCAGCTGTAGTAATTATCTGGTAGAACTTTTGGACTTGCTTATGTATGCTATCATATCATCTGCAAATAGTGATACTTTAACTTCTTCCTTTCCAATTTCTATTCCCTTGATATCTATCCTTTTGTTGTCTAATTGCTCTAGCTAGAACTTCAAGTACTATATTGAATAGATAGGGAGAGAGAGGCCAACCTTGTCTTGTCCCAGATTTTAGTGGGATTCTAGTTTCTCTCAATTTAATTTGATGTTGGCTGTTGGTTTGTTATATATTGCTTTTATTGTGTTTAGGTATGTACCTTGGATTCCTGATTTCTCCAGGACTTTCAACATAAAGGGGTGTTGTATATTGTCGAAGGCTTTTTAAGCATTTAATGAGATGGTCATATGGCTTTTTTCTTTGAGTTTGTTTATATAGTGTATTATGTTGGTGCATTTTTATATACTGAACAATCCCTGCATCCCTGGGATGAAGTCTACTTGATTGTCATGAATGATGGTTTTGATGTGTTCTTGGATTCAGTTTGTGGGAATTTTATTGTATATTTTTGCATCTATATTCATAAAGAAAGTTGGTCTGAAGTTCTCTTTCTTTGTTGGGTCTTTGTGTGGCTTAGGTATCAGAATAACTGTAGCTTCATAGAATGAATTAGGCTATGTTCCTTCTTTTTTTTTAAGGGTCACAGGAAACCTTTATTGTCTTATTTATAGAAGCAGTGAATGTACAATTTCAGTTTTGATTCTTTTTTGAAAAGCATGTTCTTTTATTGAAAAAGGAAGTAAAACCATTTTGTGATAAAATTGAAGATTTATGTGGAAAATATTTCTAATAAAATAGAAGAGATGTATATAAAAACACATTAAAATTGACAATTTTCATGGAAAATTAAAGAGTAAAGTGGTAGACATAAAAACATTGTTAAATTAATTGAAAAATGAAATAGAAACATTTTATGATAGAATTGAGGATTTACGTGGAAAATATTTCTGATAAAATTTAAGAAATATATAGACAAATAAGTTAACATTTACTATTTCATGGGAAAATCATACAGATAAAACGGTAGATATAAAAAACTTTCTAAATTAATTGAATGTGGAATTAAAAACATTTTTGATAAAATCAGAGATTTACATGGAAAAGATTTTTGATAAAATAGAAGAAATATATAGAAAAACATATTAAAATTGAAGATTATAGTGAAAAATAATGCAGATAAAATGGTAGATGTAAAAACATTACTAAGTCAATTGAAAGTGGAACCAACAAATTGGGAAAAGATCTTCACCAACCCTACATCCGATAGAGGGCTAATATCCAATATATACAAAGAACTCAAGAAGTTAGACCCCAGGGAACCAAATAACCCTATTGAAAAATGGCATACAGACCTAAACAAAGAATTTTCACCTGAAGAAATTCGGATGGCTGAGAAGCACCTTAAAAAATGCTTAATATCATTAGCCATTAGGGAAATGCAGATCAAAACAACCCTGAGATTTCACCTCACACCAGTCAGAATGGCTAAGGTTAAAAACTCAGGAGACAGCAGGTGTTGGTGAGGATGTGGAGAAAGAGGAACACTCCTTCACTGCTGGTGGGATTGTAAGATGGTACAACCATTATGGAAATCAGTCTGGCAGTTCCTAAGAAAACTGGGCATGACACTTCCCGAGGACCCTGCTATACCTCTCCTGGGCATATACCCAGAGGATTCCCCAGCATGAAATAAGGACACATGCTCCACTATGTTCATAGCAGCTTTATTTATAATAGCCAGAACCCAGATATCCATCAATGGAGGAATGGATACAGAAAATGTGGTATATATACACTATGGAGTACTGTTCAGCAATTAAAAACAATGAATTCATGAATTTTTTAGGCAAATGGATGGAACTGGAAAATATTATCCTAAGCGAGGTAACGCAATCACAAAAGAATACACATGGAATGCAGTCATTGATAAGTGGATATTAATTAGCCCTGAAGCTCTGAATACTGAAGATACAATTAGCATATCAAATGATTCCCATGAAGAAGGAAGAGGAGGGCCCTAATCCTGGAAAGACTTGATCCAGCATAGTAGGGGAGTATCAGGACAGAGAAAAGGGAGGGGGAAAGACAGGAGAATGGGTGGAGAGAAGAGGACTTATGGAACATATGGGGGGGGGGGACTGGGAAAGGGGAAGGCTTCTAGAATGTAAACAAAGAATACAGAAAATAAATTACAAAATTAAAAAAATAAAGAATATTTCTAATAAAAATATTTCTAATTGTGATAGAACTCTAAATGCTGTTGTAGGACTGCTCTAGGTTCAATTCATATCCTTAAGGCTTTTTCACCTTTTTTTCTGCCTTTATATGTTATTTGACCTTTTTCCCTTATTGCTTTTAATATTCTTTCTTTGTTTAGTGCATTTGGTGTTTTGGTTATTATTAAGGCTGGAGGTATTTCTAAAAAAAAATAAGTGGAATTACAAACATTTTCTGATAAAATTGAAGATTTACATGAAAAATATTTCTGTTGGTCTATGTCTTTTTATTGGGGAATTGAGTCCATTGGTGTTAAAAGATATTAAGGAATAGTGATTATTGCTTCCTGTTATTTTTGATGTTATTTTTATGTTTGTGTGGGTATCATCTTTTGGGTTTGTTGAAATAATATTATTTTCTTGCTTTTTCTAGGGTGTAGTTTCCCTCCTTGTGTTGGCGTTTTCCATCTATTATCCTTTGTAGGGCTGGATTTGTGGACAGATATTTTGTAAATTTGGTTTTATCATAGAATATCTTGGTTTCTCCATCTCTGGTGATTAAGAGTTTTGCTGGGCATAGTAGCCTGGGCTGGCATTTGTGTTCTCTTAGGGTCTGTATGAGATCTTCCCAGGATCTTCTAGCTTTCATGGTCTCTGGTGAGAAGTCTGGTGTAATTCTGATAGGTCTGCCTTTATAAGTTACTTGCCCTTTTTCTCTTACTGCTTTTAATATTCTTTCTTTGTTTAGTGCATTTGGTGCTTTGATTATTATGTGCTGGGAGGATTTCTGGTCTGGTCCAGTCTGTTTGGAGTTTTGAAGGCTTCTTCTATGTTCATGGGCATCTCTTCCTTTAGGTTAGGAAAGTTTTCTTCTATCATTTTGTTGAAGATATTTACTGTCCCTTTAAGTTGGAAATCATTGCTCTTTTCTATACCTATAATCATTAGGCTTGGTCTTCTCATTGTGTCCTGGATTTCATGAATAGCTTAGGTTATAAGCTTTATGCATTTTGCATTTTCTTTGACTGTTGAGTCAATGTTTTCTATGGTATCTTCAGCATCAGAGATTCTTTCTTCTATCTCTTATATTCTATTGTTGATGCTTGCATCTATGACTCCTGAATTCTTTCCAAGGATTTCCATCTCCAGAGATGCTCATCATCATTAGTCATTAGGGAAATGCAAATCAAAACAACCCTAAGATTTCACCTCATACCAGTCAGAATGGCTAAGGTTAAAAATTCAGGAGACAACAGGTGTTGGTGAGGATGTGGAGAAAGAGGAACACTCCTCCACTGCTGGTGGGATTGCAAGAAGGTACAACCACTCTGGAAATCATTCTGGAGGTTCCTCAGAAAACTAAACGTGACACTACTGGAGGACCCTGCTATACCACTCCTGGGCATATACCCAGAGGATTCCCGGGCATATAATAAGAACACATGCTCCACTATGTTCATAGCAGCCTTATTTATAATAGCCGGAAGCTGGAAAGAACCCAGATGTCCCTCAGTGGAGGAATGGATACAAAAAATGTGGTATATTTACACAGCGGAATACTACTCAGCAAATAAAAACAATGAATTCATGAAATTTGTAGGCAAATGGTTGGAACTCACTTTGTGATTTCTTTATTGTTTCTACTTCCACTTTTAGATCCTGGATGGTTTTGTTCCTTCACTTGATTGTTTGTGTTTTCCTGTAATTCTTTAAGGAATTTTTGTGTTCCCTCTTTAAGGGCTTCTTCCTATTGACCCATGATCTCCTATATTTCTTTGGGGGGGGGGTTAAGTCCTTCTTGAAGCCCTCTATCATCATAGTGATACAATTTTAAATCCAACTCTTGCTTTTCCAGTGTTTTGGGGTATCCAGGACTTGCTGTGGTGGGAGAACTGTGTTCTGATATTGCCAAGTAGCCTTGGTTTCTGTTGATAGAGTTCTTGTGCTTGACTTTTGCCATCTGGTTATCTCTGGTGCTAGTTGGTCTTGTTGTCTCTGGCTAGAGTTTGCCCTTCCTGTTTGTCTCTGTGTGGAGTCTGTCCATACTTCTGGGAGACCAACTCTCTTCTGGCAGGGTCTGTGCACAGAAGGCTGTGGAACTGCCTGGCTCCCTGGTGCAAATGTCAGCCTGAAGAGTCCCAGCTGTTCCACTGGTTGTGTGCCCTGTGTGCTCCCAGCTGTTCCTCTCCAGAGAGAAGGTGGAGATCTCACCTCTGTGCTCAGAAGTGAACGCACTGCTGGGAGATCACTCTTTCCTGGGGGGGGGGCATTCACAAAAGGCTATGGAGTTGCCTGGCTCCCTGGTGCAAATGGTGGCAGGAGGATTTCTGTCCCAGCTGCTCTACTGATCATAAACCCCATGCACTCCTAGTTCACCATGTTCCTTCTGTTTCTATTTTATGCCATAGTTTGAGGAGTATTTATATTAGTTTTTCCTTGAAGGTCTGGTAGAATTCTGCACTAAAACCATCTGGCCGTGGGCTTTTTTAGGTTGGGAGGTTTGTGATGACAATTTCTATTTCCTTAGGGGTTATGGAACTGTTTAGATAGTTCACCTGATTTTGATTTAGCTTTGGTACATATCTGACTAGAAAATCATACATTTCATCTAGATTTTCCAGTTTTGTATAGTCTTTTTATTTTTTTGTTTTTGCTTTTGTTTTTTTGAGACAGGGTTTCTCTGTGTAGTCCTGGCTGTCCTGGAACTCACTTTGTAGATCAGGCTGGCCTCGAACTCAGAAATCTGCTTGCTGCTGCCTCCCAAGTGCTGGGATTAAAGGCGTGTGCCACTACCGCCCTGCTTTTGTATAGTCTTTTCTAGTACGTTCTGATGATTTTTTTTTCAATTTCCTCAGTTTCCATTGTTATGGTTCCCTTTTTGTTTCTCATTTTGTTAATTTTGGTACTGTCTCTAGACCCTTTAGTTATTCTGGCTAAAGGTTTTTCTATCTTGTTGACTTTCTCATAGAATCAGCTCTTGCTTTTGTTGGTATTTTGGATCATCCTCTTTGGTTTTAACTAGTTGATTTCAGCCCTCACTTTGACTATTTCCTGCCCTCTACTTTCCTTGGGTGTGTTTGCTTCATTCTGTTCTAGAGATTTCAGGTGTGCTGCTAAGTTGCTTGTAAGGTATCTCTCCAATTTCTTTATGAAGGCACTTAGTGCTATACATTTTCTTGTTAACAGTGCTTTCATTGTGTCCCATAAGTTTGGATATGATGTGCCTTCATTTTCATTGAATTCTATAAAGTCTTTGTTTTCTTTATTTCTTCCTGACAAAGTTATCATTGTTCAGTTTCTGTGGGTATGTGGATTCTCTGTTGTTGTTGAAGACCAGCATTAGTCCTTGGTGGTCAGAGAGCATAAATAGGATTAATTCAATCTTCTTGTATCTGTTGAGGCTTGTCTTATGTTCTAGTATATGGTCAATTTTGGCGAAAGTTCAATGAGGCTATTTATTGGATATAAGAATGGTAACTCCAGCTTGTTTTTAGGGACCATTTGCTTGGAAATTTTTTCCCAGACTTTTACTGAGTTAGTATATGTGTTTGTCACTGAGGTGTGGTTCTCTTATGCAGCAAAATGCTGGATCCTGCTTATATACCCAATCTGTTAGCCTGTGTCTTTTTATTGGGGAACTGTGACCACTGATGTTGAGAGATATTAAAGATATATGATTGTTAGTTCCTGTTATTTTTGTTGCTAGAGGTGGTAATATGTGTGTATGGTTCTCTTCTCTTGTGTTTGTGTGATCTGTTTAGTTTCTTGTGTTTTCTTGGGTGTAATTACCCTCTTTGTATTGGGGATTTCACTCCAGTATCCACTGTAGGACTGATTAGTAGAAAGATATTGTTTAAATTTGGTTTTGTCATGGAATATGTTAGTTTCTCCATCTATGATGATTGAGAGTTCTGCAGGGTATACTAGCCTGGCCTGGCATTTGTGTTCTCTTAGGTGTCTGGATGAAATCTGTCCAGGATCTTCTGGCTTTTAGAGTCTCTGTTGAGAAGTCTGGTGTAATTCTGATAGATCTGCCCTCATATGTCCTTTTCCCCTTACAGTTTTTAATATCCTTTCTTTGTTCTGTGCATTTAGTGTTTTGATTATTATGTGACGAGAGGATTTTCTTTTTTGGTCCAATCTATTTGGTGGTTTGTAGTCTTCTTGTACATTTATGGCCATCTCTTATTTTAGGTTAGCGAAGTTGTCCTCTATGATTTTGTTGAAGATATTTCATGGCCCTTTGATCTGGGATTCTTTACCCTATTTTATTCCTATTATTATTAGGTGTGGTCTTTTCATTGTGTTATGAATTTCCTGGATATTTTGTGTTGGGAACTTTTTACACTTTGTATTTTCTTTGACTGGAATATCAAAATCTTCTATGGTGTCTTCTATGCCTGTTTGTGATGCTTGTATCTGTAGCTCCTGATCTCTTTTATAAGTTGTCCATCTTCAGGGCTGCCTCCCTTTGTGTTTTCTTTATTGTTTCTATTTCCATTTTTAATTGTTTGACCATTTTGATCCTTTACCTGTTTGGTTGTATCTTCCTGTATTTCTTTAAGAGTTTTATTCATTTCTTCTTTAAGGGCTTCTACCTGTTTGTCTGTTTCCTGTATTTCTTCAAGGGAGTTCTTTCTATCCTCCTTAAAGGCCTCTATCATCTTCATGAGACAGGATTTAAGGTCCTTATCTTGCTTTACATGCATGTTATGGTAGCCAGGGCTTGCTGTGGTAGGGTTCTGATGGTGCCAAATTGCATTGGGTTCTGTTGTTTATGATCTTAGGCTTGCCTCTGGCTATCTGGTTCTCTCTGGTGTGAACTGGAGTGGATGTCTCTGACTGAAACCAGTCTTCTTGGAGGCAGGTAGAGCTCTGGGATCTGAGTTGGGGCTGAATTCCTTGGAGGCAGGCAGTGTTGTTTCTGGTTAGAGTAGGTCTCCTCTGCCCCTGGTCACTAAGATCCTCTGTGTCCCTGGTTACCATGGGTCTCTTGGGAGGCTCACAGACTGTAGCATTTGGGCAAGTATCAGGCTACTGGTCTGGCCCAGGTATGGAAGTGGGCCTGGAGGAAGGTCTTTGTCTTTGGTCTCTGTGTCTTTGGTCAGTGTGGATCCTCTGGGAAACACAGGCTGCAGGGTTTGGGTGGGTATTGGCCAGGCTGCTTATCTGGACTGGGGTTGGGAAGTGGGCTGGAAGGAAGGTGGAGCTAGAGAGGGAGGGAATAGGTTCTGCTTTAGCTGGGCTGTGTGGGTATCCCAGCTGGTGTGGGTATTTGGATGAAATTCTCTCCTGTGTCCTTGGTCACTGCAGGTCTCCTGGGAAGGGCACAAGCTGCAGTGTTTGGGCAGGTATGTCCAGACTGTATTCTTAAACTGTGAACCCAAACAACCTTTTACTTCCTTAAGTTGTTTCTTGTGAAGTATTTGGTCACAGAAGTGAGAGAAGTAAGTTATGCAGATGTCTATGAAACCCCTTTAGTGGTGTTGCGAAATATATCATTCCCTTTCTCATCCTCCCCTTTCCTCTTTTCGTAGATGATCTCTGAAATCCAGAAAATGAAGTAGTAGGTATGCCTCAAACTTTCCCTCCAGCCCTGAGCCTTAAAGATAATTACAGTTGCAGAGAATCCAATGGGAAGAAAGCAAGCATGAAGAATGTAAGTTACTTAACCTTGTTACAGTTTAGTGTCCTAGACTGAAAACCAAATGGTCCCTGGGACTATTAGGAAGAAGTCAAAAGAGTATATAATTCCTCCTTTTGTTTCTAAATGTATATTTAGAATAAAGTGCAAAGAGTAGGATAAACCAGGCAGGTGCCCCTTAGCTGGGGACTCAGAAGCAGCTCCTCAAAGCTCCTTCTTTGCATATTACTATCTTTTTTTTTTTCTTTTCTGGTCCACACAGTTTAAAAAAAAGTACTTGCTATTTGTTAGCTGTACTGGGTTGACTACTGTCCCATCTGGGACCTCAGAACGTGATCTTATCTGGAAATAGGGTCTTTTCAGTTGTCCTTAATGAGGAGGTCATGTTGAAGCTGTGTGGATGTTCATTCAGTAAGTGGTCTCTTTATAAGAAAAGAGACATAGAAGAAATAGTCAAGTGAACAGGGACAGATTGATGTAGTTACACACCCGCAAAGGCCAAAGATTGGTGATAGGCAATGGGTAGGTTTCCTTTTCAGTCAGAGATACAGTAGGAATGTTGTCTCCTTGTTTTTGGAATTCCTGTTTCCAAGGTTTTTGCTGTACTATAAAAGAAAGAAACATTATGGAGTGTAGACAGACACATACACTTATACCTACTCATAAACACACCACACACACACACACACACACACACACATCTACCTGTTATCATGTGTAATTTGCAAACTGAAAGTGCACCATTTGAGGACACATCAATACAGCTTCAGTTTCCCCAACCTCTCATAGTACTAAAGATGACCATTTATGATTTACTATGAAAGGATGGGACTCAACATAAAACAACACAGATGAACCAGCACCAGGGTTGCTCTCCTTGTTGTTAATAACCATATCTCAGATCCAGGCGCTTGCCCTGGTAGACCCCAGGACATACAGAAAATAAAGATAGACAATCTGTCCTCAGACTTACAAACTAGGGTGCAGGTGTCTGGAAGGAGTCCAATTTACACCTGAATATAAGGGATACATTTCCGTCTGCACAGAATAAGTAAAGATGGTATCCTCCCATCTATTTACCTCTGGAAAGATGCCAAAACCCTATGAGTGTGAGTATTCATGAGAACTCTGTTCTGTGACACTAATAGAAATGACCAAAGGGAGGTGAGGTGACCTCAAAGCCTGGAAAAAGCCTTGTTACTCTCTGGGACACAGGCTGCTGATTTCATTAGCGAAGGTTCTGTCAGAGTACAGGTGACATGTCAGTGCAGAAACTCACAGAATACAGATTCTGCTGTTTATCAAGTCACCTACATGACTATGACCCAGCTTAGTCATTTGATCTAACCTCTGTTTGCCTTAACAACAACTCTATTAGATGAGTATCATTACTACCATTTTTACAGATCAGGAGACTGAATAGTGAAAGGTTAACTGAGTGGCCTAAGTTCCTGCTGCTAACGAATGGTAAAACTGCTTTCCAAAGTCAGATATGACAGATTGTAAATCTGTGCATTTACCAGTGCACTGTGTTTAAATGTTTTAAACTCTTTTACACATCCCACATTCTGGAAAAGTTCTGAGTGGGATTGCTCCTTGACCCCTGAGCTCACATGGGCTAAAGATGCTCAGATAACAATCTTATTAGGATGGCAGCTGCCATGAACCAGCTGTGACCCTTCCAAATAGTCAGTGTCATCATCGCTTAAGAATTGGGTACGATATAAAAGAGACAAATCCTTAGAGCATGTGAATACATGCACACTCGCTGATACCTATACACAAGCACACATACAATACTCATAATTCCTATACATCCATGCACGTGCATGTGCATATACAATCTTGAAGGCATAAAATGTCAATGTGCCATGTTGGAGATAGGAAACGCTAGATCCTGATTGGTACCAATATTGGCTCCTGCCCAATGGTTGTGGCCTCCAAAGCAGAAGAGTTGGTCTATTAAGGGTTCTTCTCTTTCCAGAGGGGGTTCTGGCTGCCCTCTCCTGCACTCTTCTGTCAGCTACTGGAGCACCATTAGCTTCTTCTGGTACCAGATAACACCTCAGCTCTCTGTTGACTTAATTATTGGTGCTATCAAGTAGACACACACCATCTCTGGTAGTCTCTATAAATCATGGTCGACATTTTATAGAGGAAACCACAAAGACTAGACCAGATGCACTCCCCCAGTTTCTAATTTTAATATTTTAATATTTGCCTGGCAAACACTGCAACTATAAGAAATTCCTTTGGGAGAAACTCAATGTCTAGGATCCAGAATTTTCTTCTTTTCTTTTTTTTTATTTTTAGGATGCCCAATTATATTTCTTTTTTATCCCCCATACATTCTTTGAGATTTCTTTCTTTTTTTTTTTTTTTGATTTTTTTTTATTCGATGTATTCTTTATTTTCATTTCAAATGATTTCCCCTTTTCTGGGTCCCCACTCCCCATCTTCCCTCTCCCTATTCCCCCATCCACCCCTTCCCACCTCCCTGTTCTGGTATTCCCCTATACTGTTGTATTGAGTCTTTCCAGAACCAGGGGCCACTCCTCCATTGTTTTTGGACATCATTTAATATGTGGATTATTTCTTGGGTATTCCAAGTTTCTAGGTTAATATCCACTTATCAGTGAGTGCATACCATGATTGATCTCTTCAGCATTTTCATCTTACAGATATGAGGTATCCCATACCTGTCTGTGAAATAGGGAGAGAGCACTGCCTAGAAGGGAAGAACCCCCCCTCCTTCATCCAAGCCCTTTGCTCCACAGGGCATTGTCCTGCCTGGTTTACTTAGTCTTCTGTCTATGCTTTTATAGTCTACCTGGATTGGTGCTTCCTTCAGAACTACAAGGAAGAAGACAGAAGGGGTGTATCGTCATTCCTATGTGTGTTTCTAGATAAATATTTAGAATGAAGGTCAAGGGACAGATATGGGCCAGGCAGGCAACATTCAGCTGGGGTGAGGAGGTTTGAAATCAGCTTCTAAAAGCTCCTAACTGTGTCACTTCTTCCCACAGCCATGTTTTCCACATATAAAAATAAATCACTTTTTTGTCACTGTTCTGAGCTGAGTGGTGTCCCATCTGGGAACTCAGAATGAGACCTTATTGGAGTAGGCTCTTTGTGGTTATCAACACTTAGATTTGGAGTAGTTTTGACCTTAGTCTAATGAATGGTTCCTAATTACAAAAAAAGAAGAAACACACAGGTGACTGTCACATGAAAGCAGGCAGGCTGCAATATGGCAGCTATAAAGTTGACAAAGGCTGAGGACTGTGAGCAGCCCTCTGAAGTTATGGGGAAAGCATAATCAAGGGTTTCCTTGCAGCCAGAAGGAGCGTGGGGGCTGAGTCCTTGACTTTAGACTCCCTGCTTCTAGAACTGTGAGTGAAGATGTCTCTAGCCCTAGACACCTACTGCAGCCACTGATGAGAGGGGCTCCTGTGTAAGAGTTTAGCAGCCCTCTGTGTATTTGAATATGCAGGTTTGTTTTGATTATTGTGGCAGTATGGAATTTAGACTTAGGAAACAACAGAGAGGAATAGGACAGGGAAAGGCTAAAGAAAGGGAAACTGGAACACGAGACAGGAAGCATCAGATCCCCCCCCCCCCCACAAGAGAAGGGTCGGGTTTGCAAGAAGGTATTATGTCTCTAGTAACAAGACAGAGGGAGTTTATGAAATCCCAGAAAAGGTCCACTGATATTGATCCTCACAGACCTTCACACAGTGTTTGCTCTCTATGAGTGCTTCTCAAAGCCAATGTGTTACATTATTCCTTCTGTGCTATGAAGTACACACCATCTTGTCTCCAACTCAGTAGATTAAACACAAAGTCAAGGAACTTATTCATGGTCCCGTGGCTAGTGGTGAGCAGAGCTGGGTTTCCAGCAGACAGCTGACCTCGGGGCTCTGTATTGAACAGCAAATTGGCTCTACATTTATCTCCTGTTCTTTCCTGAGTAACTTTCAGGACTTGTTAGCCAACGTCCCTGTTTGTGTGTAAGAATGACACCGAGGTGATAGATCATCTCTCCTGAGTGACTGCTCCTCTTTTGGTGGGAGGCACACGACCACATCCAAGAGTCATCTTCTCTGTGGAACATCTTTCCACATAGTCCCCTTTGGTTTCTGTCATCTGCCACTGTGGCATCTGTGTTACTTTGTGACATAGAGTTAAAATGTGAGTTCTCAACATCATACTGCTGGATACAATGAAAATTGACCCAGAGGGTAATAAGCCATCTGTGAGATAAGTGAATTCCCCAGATGCATTTATCCTAGAATACTCTTACCAATTCAGTAAATAATAATAAAGTTTCTACTACAATCCACTGTCATTAAAGGAACCACTTCCGAGGTGCGTTCCACAGTAGGGCAGTGAGGAAGACAAAGCAAACACCAATGAGTCCAAGGCGAATTGTTTCTCGGCCTTTTGGCTAAGATCAAGTGGAGTCCAAGGCGAGGGACAAAGGGGCTGCGGCTTCCAGTTTTCACTCTTCGTGCAACTCCTGTGAAGGTCAGACGTATTCACACAGAACTTCAGCTAGTTTTTAACAAGTAGGGAATGATTTTGGCTTTTGGTCTGCTGGAAACAGGTTGGGGTAGGTATGTAGTTTCTTCAGGTCCTGACCTGGTAGGTTGGTACTGTGTTTCTACCACAGGGTAACGTAACATAGGGGAACCTTAGGAGCTGTCCTGATCTGAGCCCTGGCCTTCCTGCTTATCCTTGACAGCTGCTTCCGTAGGTCCTGAGATCCCCAGGGATGGGGTTTGTCTCTCTCTTCCAGCATTCCAGGACCTTCCCCTCACCTGTACACCTCTAACATCTGGCCTTACTTCTAATTTCAGCTTATGTAACACATACTCAGGAAAGGCCTCTCTGACCTCTCAAGTTAGTATTGTCATTACCTTGCAGAAAGCCAGAACGTAGGCTCTGGGACCAGTCTCCTTGGACCGCTCCCAGCCTTTACCACGAGCCATCTCGCTGCCTTTATCTGTGTGATTCTAAGTGCTAAGCTCCGTGATTTCTCTGTACTTCAGTTTTCACCTTTGTAAAATGGCTTCAATGAGAAATATTAGATTTGTTGACACTGAAAGATATTTAAGGTAAAATTTGGCATATTGCTGTCACCCTAAGAGCAGTCATTGAATAAAATGAAACAAAATACAATAATATATGCTTTAGTAGTTATCATCTACATATAAACATATACATATATACAGATATACATACACATATAAAATTATTTTATAAAGTGCACACATACAAACACACATACACACACACACACACACACACACACATACACAATCTCACTTGAAACCACAGAAAGAGTCCTTTTCTTTACAAATGTTGTAGATGGGCTGGAGATATGTTTTACTTGTTAAGGAGTAGGATCATGACCAAAACTATAAGAATGTTTTGGTAATATGATCTCTTGTCTTAGATCATGCAAACCTAAAATAGTTATGTAACTGGCATATCACAAATATTCATGAAACAAATAACAGCAGTGAGCCAATAGGTGAAACTTTGCCCTATGCCTTAAATATTGGGATAATAAACGTCTTAGAGGGAAGACAGTGTAGTGGGCTTGGGGGCCTGTAAGAGAACGTCATGGAGATGCTGCCTTACATCAGAATCTCCCTTCTCACAGTCTGCAAATGAGGATGTTAACATCCAGTGGGCAGAAGTGACAGTATGTAGTGAGGGTTTTCTCCCTGCTTTGTAAGGAGCACCTTCCTGCTGTGTCCTCTGGTGGCAGGGAGAAGCAAATAGGCAGGTCTCTACCTGTAAGGGCATTAATTCCCCTCAAGAGGGCTCCTTCCTTAGGAATGAGTCATCCCCCAAAGCCCCCATCTCTCAGTTCCTAATACCATCCCATTATAGACAATCATTTTGTGGTGGGAATTTGTGGAGGGGTGGGGGGCAGACACATAATATTTAATGTATAACAGAGGAATTTTCAAAGACAATGCATGGAAAGACAGTGTCAAAGGTGGAATCTAAAAGGTCTGTATAACGTGGGAACCATTTATTTGTCTCAGAACTTTGTTCAGGGCTAGTTCCTTAATGCTTCTTATGTCATATGAGTATTTTCATTTATCTTTTATGTATATCAAACACACACACACATATGAAGGATTCCTAGTGAAGAAGATGGGGTAAAAAAATCATTATTTTTACACAG